>NW_026658807.1:0-3865 GCF_009828535.3 Hylobates moloch | reverse complement strand
AGTGGTAAAAGAAATATCTACAAATAAACACTACACAGAAGCATTCTGTGAAACTTCTTTGTGTTCTTTCATTAAACTAACAGAGTTGAAACTTACTTTTGATTTAGCAATTCTGAAAACTCCTTTGTGCAGAAACTGCAATTGGACATTCAGAGCGCTAAGGGGCCTATAGCGGAAAAAGGGATATCTTCAAATGAAAACTACACAGAAGCATTCTGTGAAACTGCTTTCTGTTCTATGCATTCAACTAACAGAGTTCAACCCTACTTTTGATTGAGCAGTTCTGAAACACCCTTTCTATAGGATCTGCAACTGGACATACGGAGTTCTAAGGTACCTATATTGGAAAACGGAATATCTTCAAATAAAAACTACACAGAAGCATTCGGTGAAACTACCTTCTCTTCTGTACATTCAACTAACAGTGTTGAACCTTACTGTTGATTGAGCAGTTCTGAAACACTCTTTCTGTAGGAACTGCAAGCGGACTTGCGAGCGCTTAGGGGCCTAGAGTGAAAAAAGGAATACCTTCAAATAAAAACTACAGAGAAGCATTCTGTGAAATTTCTTTCTGTTCTGTGCATTCAACTAACAGTGTTGGACTTCACTTTTGATTGAGAAGTTCTGAAACACTCTTTCTGTGGAAACTGCAAGTAGACATTCGGAGCGCTAAGGGGCCTATACTGGAAAAAGGAATATCTTAAATGAAAACTCCACAGAATCATTCTGTGAAACTACTTTCTGTCCAGTGCATTCAACTAACAGAGTTGAACCTTACTTTTGACTGAGCAGTTCTGAAACACTCTTTCTCTAGAAACTGCAAGGGGACATGCGGAGCGCAAAGGGGCCTATAGTGGAAAAAGTAATATCTTCAATAAAAACTACACAGAAGCATTCTGTGAAACTTCTTTCTGTTCTATGCATTCAACTAACAGAGTTGAACCTTACTTTTGATTGAGCAGTTCTGAAACACTCTTTCTGTAGAAACTGCGAGCAGTTCTGAAACACTCTTTCTGTAGAAACTGCAAGTGGATATTCTGGGCGCTAAGGGGTCTACACTGAAAAAGGAATATCTTCAAATAAAAACTACACAGAAGCATTCTTTGAAACTCCTTTCTGTTCTGTGAATTCAACTAACAGAGTTGAACATTGCTTTTGATTGAGCAATTCTGAATCACTCTTGCTGTAGAAACTGCAACGGGATATTCCGAGCGCTAAGGGGCCTAGAGTGGAAAAAGTAATATCTTCAACTAAAAACTACACAGAAGCATTCTGTGAAACTTCTTTCTGTTCTGTGAATTCAACTAACAGAGTTGAACCGTACTTCTGATTGAGCAGTTCTGAAACACACTTTCTGTATAAACTACAGGTCGACACGCCGAACAAAAGGGACATATAGTGGAAAAAGGAATATCTTCAAATAAAAACAACACAGAAGCATTCTGTGAAACTTCTCTCTGTTCTATGCATTCAACTAACAGAGTTGAAACATACTTTTGATTGAGCAGTTCTGAAACAAACTTTCTGTAGAAACTACAAGTGGTCACGCAGAACGAAAGGGGCATATAGTGGAAAAAGGATTATCTTCAAATAAGAACAACAGAGAAGCATTCTGTGAAACTTGTTTCTGTTCCGTGCATTCAATTAACAGAGTTCAACTTTACTTTTGTTTGAGAAGTTCTGAATCCCTCTTTCTGTGGAAACTGCAAGTGGACATTCTGAGGGCTAAGATGCCTATAGTGGAAAGAGAAATGTCTTCAAATAAAAACTACACAGAATCATTCTTTGAAACTCCTTTCTCTTCTGTGCATTCAAATCACTGGGTTGAACCTTACTTTTTATTGAGCAGTTCTGAAACACTCTTTCTGTAGAAACTGCAAGTGGACATTCTGAGCGCTAAGGGCTCTAGAGTGGAAAAAGGAATATCTTCAAATAAAAACAACCCAGAAGCATTCTGTGAAACTTCTTTCTGTTCTGTGCATTCAACTGACAGAGTTCAACGTTACTTTTGATAAAGCAGTTCTAAAACACTCTTTCTGTGGAAACTGCAGGTGGATACTCGGAGCGCTAAGAGGCCTACAGTGGAAAAAGGAATATAATCAAACAAAAACTATCCAGAAGCATTCTGTGAAACATCTTTCTGTTCTGTGCATTCAACTAACAGAGTTGAAACTTACTTTTCATTGAGCAGTTCTGAAACACTCTTTCCTTAGAAAATGCAAGTGGACATACTGAGTGTTAAGGGACATAGAGTGGAAAAAGGAATATCTTCAAATGAAAACTACACAGAAGCATTCTGTGAAACTACTTTCTGTTCTATGCATTCAACTAACAGATTTGAACGTTAGTTTTGATTGAGCAGTTCTGAAACACTCTTTCTCTAGAAACTGCAAGTGGATATTCCGAGCGCTAAGGGGTCTATAATGGGAACAGGAATATCTTAAAACTACACAGAAGCATTCTGTGAAACTTCTTTCTGTTCTGTGCATTCAACTAACAGAGTTGAACTTCACTTTTGATTGAGAAGTTCTGAAACTCTCTTTCTGTGGAAACCGCAAGTGGACATTCATAGCGCTACGGGGCCAATAGTGGAAAAAGAAATATCTTCAAATAAAAACTACACAGAAACATTCTGTGAAACTTCTTTCTGTTCCAAGCATTCAACTAACAGAGTTGAACCTTACATTTGATTCAGCATTTCTGAAACGCTCTTTCCTTAGAAAATCCAAGTGGACATACTGAGTGTTAAGGGACTTAGAGTGGAAAAAGTAATATCTTCAAATGAAAACTACACAGAAGCATTCTGTGAAACTTCTTTCTGTTCTGTGCATTCACCAAACAGAGTTGAAACATACGTTTCCTTGAGCAGTTCTGAAACACTCTTTCTGTAGAAACTACAAGTGGAAATGCGGTGCGCAATGGGGACTATAGGTGAAAAAGGAATATCTTCCAATAAAAACTACACAGAAGCATTCTGTGAAACTTCTGTGTGTTCTGTGCATTCAACTAACAGAGTTGAAACTTACTTTTGATTGAGCAGTTCTGAAACACTCTTTCTGTAGAAACTGCAAGTGGACATTTGGAGCGCCAAAGGGCCTATAGTGGTAAAAGCAATATCTACAAATGAAAACTACACAGAAGTATTCTGTGAAACTACTTTCTGTTCTGTGCATTCAACTAACAGATTGGAAACTTACTTTTGAGTTAGCTGTTCTGAAACACTTTCTGTAGAAACTGCAAGTGGACATAAAGAGTGCTAAGGTGCCTATAGTGGAAAAAGGAATACCTTCAAATAAAAACTACTCAGAAGAATTCTGTGAAACTTCTTTCTGTTCTATGCTTTCAACTAACAGAGTTGAACCTTAGTTTTGATTGAGCAGTTGTGAAACACTCTTTCTGTAGAAACTGCAAGTGGACATACGGAGTGCCAAGAGACTCATAGTGGAAAAAGGTATATCTTCAAATCAAAACTACACAGAAGCATTCTGTGAAACTTCTTTCTCTTCTGTGCGTTCAACTAACAGAGTTGAACCTTACTTTTGATTAACCAGTTGTGAAGGACCCTTTCTGTAGAAACTGCAAGTGGACACACGGATTGCTGAGGGACCTATAGTGGAAAAAGGAATATCTTCAAATAAAAACTACACAGAAGCATTCTGTGAAACTTCTTTCTCTTCCGTGCATTCAACTAACAGAGTTGAACCTTACTTTTTACTGAGCAGTTCTGAAACTCTCTTTCTGTAGAAACTGCAAGTGGACAATCGGAGTGCTAAGGGGCCTATAGTGGAAAAAGGAATATCTTAAAATAAAAACTGCACAGAATATTCTGTGAAACTTCTTTCTGTTCTATGCATTCAACTAACAG
>NW_026658806.1:0-3865 GCF_009828535.3 Hylobates moloch | reverse complement strand
GTAACAAAGTAATCAACATTTTCATGACAAATAGTGGGACACAATTAGTGTGACATGATACTCTGGGAAGATATCACTTTTTTGGTATTCCTGCCAAAAACAGTTGACTTGAATCTAATCTTGGGAAAATAATTAATAGTTACAAACTGAGGAACATTCTCCAAAACATTTGGCCTGTTCTCCTAAAAAAGAAAGTCAACTTAAGGAAGACAAAGAAACTGTGCATGATTAAAGAAAATTTAAAAGACATAAAATAAATGCAATTCATGATCCTGGACTGTATTGTGGAGCAGAAAAAAAAATCGTATAAATTGTGAATGGAGGCATTGTAAAAATTTTAATATGAATTATATCAAATAATACGTTATTAAACTTAAACTTGTTGAATTTAATAATTGTACAAAATTAGGGAATATGATTTCTTTGTTCTAAGTTTGAGAGATGTGAGGTTACAATGCCCATTAATTATTTCAGCTGGCTTACAAAAATTATAATAGTATTAACAATTTGTAAATTTAGGTAAAAGTGTATGCCGTTTCAATGTTTTAGTCTTATAAAATTTTGGATGTAATATTTTTAAAAATTAAAGTTAAGCTAAGCACAGTGGCTCACGCCTGTAATCCCAGCACTTTGGGAGGCCAAGGTGGGTGAATCTCCTAAGGTCAGGAATTTGAGTCCTGCCTAGCCAATATGGTGAAACCTTGTCTCTACTAAAAATACAAAATAGGTAGATACATAATACAAATAGAAGACAGATAGTTAATTGTTTATTTAACATTATTGTATTTGTTGCAATAATCAACCTTTTTACTTAAAAACCATTTAACAAAGTATTTAAATTTAGGAATAAAATTAAAATCTTAAAACTCCAAAACAAAATTAAAAATCACCTTGCAAGCAGTTAAACTGAATGAAAACAATGAATAATGGGAAAAAATAGAAAAAAAAATATTTCTTCTAGGATCCAAAGGAAAATGTAAAAGATACATATGTTCAAATAAACATTGAAAACAATGGAAACAAAGACTATAGTTAACTATAGTTATAGCCAACTAGTTAACTATATATACCTTTTTCAACCACTAGTAACCACTATTCTACTCTCTACTTCTACAACATCAACTTTTCTAGCTTCCATATATGAAAGCATTTTATATTTCTTTGCCTGACTTATTCATGTACATAATGTCCTCCAGGCTCACCCATATTGCCATGAATTACAGGATTTCACTCTTTTTATAGCCAAATACTATTCCATTGGATGTATATACCACATTTTCTTTATTCATTCATCCACTGATGGGCACTTAAATTGATTCCATATCTTTGCTACTGTCAATATGCTGCAATAAACACAGTAGCGCATATATCTCTTTGACATACTGATTTCCTTTCTTTTGGATACAAACCCAGTAATGGGATTGCCCAGTCATATGGTAGTTATACTTTTAGCTTTTTGAGGAAACTCCCTACTGTTTTTTTTAATAATGGCTGTATTAATTTACACTTCCACCAACAGTGTATAAAAAGAGTCTCCTTTTATCTGCATCCTCGACAGCACTTGCTAATTTTTGCCTTTTTTGTAGCCATTCTAATTGGGATGAGATGATATCACATTTTGGTTTTGACTTGCATTTCTCTGATTATTAGTGATTGGTATTTTTTTTTTCACAGACTTGGACATTTGTAAGTCTTCTTTTGTGAGTTTTCTATTCAGATCATTTGCTCCTTTTTAATTGGATTACTATTTTTTGACTGTTGAGTTTCTTTTATATCCTGGGTATTAATTCCTTGTCTGATGAACACTTTACAAATATTTTTTCTGGTCTGCAGGTTGTCTCTTCACTATTGATTCTTTCCTTTCATGTGCAGAAGTTTTGTTTTTTTTATTTTGATATAATCTAATTTGTTTATTTTGACTTATGTTGCCTGGGCTTTTGAGATGTTAGCCATAAACTCTTGGCCAAAGCCAGTGTCCCAAAGTATTTTCTCTATGTTTTCTTTTAGTAATTTCATAGTTTCAGGTCTTTAATTTAAGTCTTTAATCCATTTTGGGCTGATTTTTGTATATGGTGAGAGGTAAGAGTCTAGTTTCATTCTTCTACATATGGATATACAGTTTTTCCAGCACTATTTATTGAAAAGACCAATAAATGTTCTTGGCACCTTTGTCAAAAATCAGTTGGCTATAAATAGATTAATTTGGGGGTTTTGTTCCATTGACCTATGTGTCTATTTTTATAATTATTATGCTGTTTTGGTTACTATAGCTTTGTAGAATATTTTGAACACAGATAATGTGATGCCTTCAGCTTTGTTTTTCTTCCTCAGGATTACTTTGACTATTTGGTGTCTTTTGTGGTTTGTACAAATTTTAGGACTGTATTTTTTCTATTTCTGTAAAGAATGCCATTGGTATTTTGATAGGGGTTGCATTGAATCTGTAGATCACTTTGAGTAGCGTGGTAATTTTAACAATATTTCCTCTTCCAATTTATGACATGAGATGTCTTTTCATTTTTGTGGGTGTCCCCTTCAGTTTCTTTCATCATTGTTTTATAGTTTCCTTGATGGACATTTTTCATCTCCTTTGTTAAATTTACTCCTAGGTATTTTATTTATTGGGTAGCCATTATACATGAAATTGCTTTCTTGAATTCTTTTTCACCTAGTTCATTACTGGTATACAAAAATGCTACTAATTTTTGTATGTTGATTTTGTATCCTGCAACATTACTGAATTCATTTATCCATACTAAAAGTTTTTTTGGTGAAATCTAGGTTTTTCTGTATTTAAGGTCATGTTGGCAAAGAGAGATAATTCGACTTTCTTCTTTTTAATTTGGATACTCTTTCTTTCTTTTGCCTAATTGCTATGGCTAGGACTTTCAGTTCTATGTTGAATAAGAGTGGTGAGAGTGAGCACCCTTGTCTTGTTCCAGTTCTTAGAAAAAAAAAAAACTTTCAGCTTTTCCTTGTACAGTGTAATGTTAATTGTTGCTTTGTCATATTTTCTTTTATTTTGTTATACACTGGAACTCCTGTTCTTAATCTTATCTATAAAATCCTTATATGAGATAAAAAACATAAAATGTCACATAAATGAGCTATTTGTATGAATTTTTTTGGTCATATTTTGACTAGCTTTCACATAAACAATGGTAAAAAAAAATATTCTCTCCACAAGACTTCTGAGCATGCTACATTGAAAATAGCTCAGACAAATAAGATTCTATGCCACCTATCTTTGCCTCAGAAATATATTTCAGAAGCTAATAATTTTCAGAACCTGGAAATAGTCCTCAGGTATGCAATTTATATTCTTTATTAGGTAGTGTCATTTAGGAGTCTTTGTTTTATCTTTGGTAAAAATAAATACTGGTGATTATATCTTTGATGACTTCCTGAGTACCCTTTAGCCTTCTAGTCTTAGGCTTTTACTTTTTTTATCATGCATTTCCTTCTCCAGTTCTTTGCACATCATTGAAATATTTTTGGCAACAATAAACAATTGGCTCCACAATATCTACAAATACCAACAATAAAAGATTTACAATAACATCTTTGTTCACTATTGCTAGTGGATTTTTTAATGTCATAGTTTTTAATGCACTCAAGTAAAAATGAAAAACAAAAATTACTTGATTCAAATTCTAAGACTTAATAGAACCTTTAGCCTTAAATTACAGATTAGAGATGGAGTCTGCCCAGAAAATAAGTGAATGAGAAAATACACCAACTCTTTTTTTAAAAAACAAAGGATTTGGTCAGAAAAAAAAAGAAGTGTATATTGTTTTTATTTCTTTGTGTCTTTAGCAGATTAACATAACCTTCTCTGTTCAATGTGCAGCAGCTTCCCATCATC
>NW_026658805.1:728-3867 GCF_009828535.3 Hylobates moloch | reverse complement strand
CGACAGAGTGAGACTCCGTCTCAAAAATAATAATAATAATAATAATTTGAGTAGTAGAAATATAATGCACAGAAGAATGATCATCACGAAGAGAATCTGTATCCTGGAAGAGTAAGGGAACCTATTCCATTAGGCAGCCAACTGAAAACATCAGGGAAAACATCAAATCCCATTTCTTCTTTAGTGATTTCTTGTAGCCAAGTGGCTTCTTTTCTGATCTTTTCTAGAGAAGATTCTACTGCATGGGAAATATTTATGTATATGCAACAAAAGGTATTTGCCACCACACACACATCTCCCTGCTCAGCTAAGTATATCACCTAAAGTGATGTGATTATCTAGCACAACCTTAGCCAGTGACTAAATAGCTTTTTATTGAGCTGCAAAAGAGGCCACAGTTTCATCAGCAATGTTTTTCTTTCTTTTTCTTTCAGAGACAGTGTCTGGCTCCGTGGCCCAGGCTGGAGTGCAGTGGCGCCATCATAGCTCACTGCAGCCTCAAACTCCTGGGCTTAAGTGATCCTTCTGCCTCAGCCCCTGAGTCACTGGGATTACAGGCCAGAGCCACAATGCCTGGTTTTCATCAGCAATGTTTCCTGAGGTTACAGAAAGATTTGTAATCCTGGGAGGAAACACTCCCTTGAAGGAAGTGTTCTCCCCCCAAAAATGCAAGGAGCTATCTTCTTGATAGCCAGGCACATAATTCTCAGGTTTTGCCCCACAGAATCTCTATCTAAAATAGAGCAGTGGTCATGCCTAGTGAAAAGTTTGAGGGAACTCACCCAATGTTGGGTTTCTTCAGAGCCATATATATAGATATAACCAAACATCCTAAAAGACACTGCCCTTCATCATTGCATGCCATTAGACATTTGTAGGTCCATGGATGGTGATCTCCTCCAGACAAAAATAAATGCTGGTGCGGAACAGGTAAGTGTACTATAATTTGAGTACATCAACTTTTGGGCATTTTAAACCATGGGTCAGACATGTTAGAGCAAGAGCCAAGTTGATAGCAAGAGGGAGTGTTTATCTTTTAATTTTCCAATAGCAAAGTGATGTTTGCCACTGTCATTTCAGAATGAGGAGACAATTTGTTGTTGTTGTTTGGTCTTGTGGAGTTTGTTTGTCTGTTTGTTTTTGAGACAAGGTCTCCCTGTCACCCAGGCTGGAGTGCAGTGGCATGATCAGGGTTTACTTCTGCCTTGACCTCTCGAATTCAAGCAAACCTCCTTACTAATCCTCCCGAGTAGCTGGGACTACAGGCGCGTGACCCCACACCCTGGGGTGTGAACTGGGATTTGATGTTTTCAGTTGGCTCCCTAATGGAATAGGCTCCCTTACTCTTCTAGAATACAGATTGTCTTCATGATTATCATTCTCGTGTGCATTATATTTCTACTACCCTGCTAATTTTCCTTTTTTTTTTTAATTTTTATTTTTGAGACTGTCTTGCTCTGTCACCCAGGCTGTACTGCACTGGCAGGATCTCATCTCACTGCAACCTCCGCCTCCCGGGTTCAAGCGATTCTTTTGTTTCGGCCTCCTGAGTAGCCACCTGACTAATTTTTGTATTTTTAGTGGAGACAGGGTTTCACCATGTTGGCAGGCTGGTCTCCAACTCCTGACCTCAAGTGATCCACCCTCCTCGGCCTCCCAAAGTGCTGAGATTACAGGCATGAGCTATCACGCCTGGCTCTCAAACCATTTTAAATAAGCAAAGACAGATTTGTCTGGCTTTTTAGTGCATTGCTGAATTATCCTCCAATCTATATTTTTAGGAAGGACCTGGGGAATGGCAACATGGAGATATTTCACTAAAATTGAACCTTTCATGTTCCGCTTCAGTCTCTTTTTGAAAATCCTTCCAATTTGCCTTTTGCAACCAGTTAGTGGCCTTGCCTTCTTCACCAGCATGTGAATTAATTGATAAAGGTCAGAATATTTGGGGTCAAAGGTTTCAACAGTTAAGTCAAATTTTCTGCCAAAGCCTATAGGATCTTGGAGCCTTCTTTAGAAAGAGAACAGCGAAATGTATTTAAGTTCAGATCAGAGAAGTCCTTTACAATATTCTTAATTCAAGTTTAGGTGAAGCGGTATGCACAATGGTAGGCTCCCGTCTTCCTGTGGGTTTGGGTTTTACCTTGAAAGGAGCTGTCAGAACAGAAGTTTCAGGGAAGGGGCCAGAGCCCTGGGGACTTTCCTCAGGTGATGGTGAGGGAAGAAGAGGCAAGGCAGGGCAGGAAGGCTCAGGTAAGAAAGACTATGCAGGTGCAGGGGCAGGAGGAGAAGGAGCAGGTGGAGGCGAAAGAGACAAAGCTTCCTCAGTATTTCTCAATTCAGAAAACGTGTCAGTTTACCTCCTTCAGCTTCCTTCCTCAATGGAGGCAATTTTCTCAGCTCTTTTAGAAATTTTAGAAATTTAGACATTTCTAGGTCTCATTGGAAGTAATATCCCATTTAATTTGTCTGGTTCTAAAACCAAATTTCTCTCTCTCTCTCTCTTTTTTTTTTTTGAGACAGGGTCACCCAGACTGGAGTGCAGTGGTGTGATCTCCGCTTACTGCACTCACCACTTGCTGCGTGACAGCCAATAAGTGGAGGGTTGAGGTGTAGGGGCAGGGTAGGTGACTTTATTCCAGAGAGCCATCCAACTGAACAGATGGTGAACTAACATCCTAAAGAACCATCTTAAATTAATACGATTTTCAGGCTCCTTGTACATTAGGGAAGGGAGGAAGAAGGAGGCGGTTGAGGTGAAGAGGTTTGACAAGGACAGACATATGGGCTGCAGTGAGAGCCCAAGGGGATGGTGAAAATTCCTTGTCCTTTGTCAGGTCACACTGCTATTATAAATCTTCAACAACCTCCCTATCTTCTCAGGAGTTAGTTTGGGGAGGGGCTTATTATCATCTGTGCTTTAAGGTTAAACCGTAAGCTAAATCCCTCCCATAGATAGGTTGGCCTATGTGCAGAAATAAGAAAAAGCAGTTAGCCTGAAAGATATCACCACAGGGTAGGAAGGGTTAGGAGAAAATGCAGTTAGTCATGCTAGAGCTCCTTTTCATTGCTATATATTTAATTTACTTGAACACATAATTTTCATTTTTTATACTTTATTTTTATTTATTTATTTTTT
>NW_026658805.1:0-628 GCF_009828535.3 Hylobates moloch | reverse complement strand
TCTCAGGAGTTAGTTTGGGGAGGGGATTATTATCATCTGTGCTTTAAAGTTAAACTGTAAGCTAAATCCCTCCCATAGATAGGTTGGCCTATGTGCAGAAATAAGAAAAAGCAGTTAGCCTGAAAGATATCACCACAGGGTAGGAAGGGTTAGGAGCAAATGCAGTTAGTCATGCTAGGGCTCCTTTTCATTGCTATATATTTAATTTACTTGAACACATAATTTTAATTTTTTATACTTTATTTTTACTTATTTATTTTTTGAGACAGAATCTCACTTTGTTGCCCCCCCCGGTCTGGAGTGCAATGTCGCGATCTTGGCTCAGTGAAACCTCTGCCTCCCGGGTTCAAGCAATTCTCCTGTCTCAGCCTTCTGAGTAGCTGGGATTACAGGAGCCCACCACCATGCCTGGCTAATTTTTGTATTTTTAGTAGACACAGGGTTTCACCTTGTTTGCCAGGCTGGTCTCGAACTCCTACCTCAGACTCCCAAAGTGCTGGGATTACAGGCGTGAGCCACCATGCCCAGCCTAACCAAGATTATTAAACCATTCTAATTTGTCAAGAGTCACACTGATTTTTAAAAAATAACATAATGGGCCAGGTGCAGTGGCTCACGCCTGTAACCC
>NW_026658804.1:0-3867 GCF_009828535.3 Hylobates moloch | reverse complement strand
CAATGGGGACTATAGGTGAAAAAGGAATATCTTCCAAAAAACTACACAGAAGCATTAGGTGAAACTTCTGTGTGTTCTGTGCATTCAACTAACAGAGTTGAAACTTACTTTTGATTGAGCAGTTCTGAAACACTCTTTCTGTAGGAACTGCAATTGGACATTTGGAGCGCCAAGGGGCCTATAGTGGTAAAAGCAATATCTACAAATGAAAACTACACAGAAGTACTCTGTGAAACTACTTTCTGTTCTGTGCATTCAACTAACAGAGTGGAAACTTACTTTTGATTTAGCTGTTCTGAAACACTTTCTGTAGAAACTGCAAGTGGACATACGGAGTGCTAAGGTGCCTATAGTGGAAAAAGGAATATCTTCAAATAAAAACTACTCAGAAGAATTCTGTGAAACTACTCTCTGTTCTTTGCTTTCAACTAACAGAGTGGAACCTTAGTTTTGATTGAGCAGTTGTGAAACACTCTTTCTGTAGAAACTGCAAGTGGACATACGGAGTGCCAAGGGACTTATAGTGGAAAAAGGTATATCTTCAAATGAAAACTACACAGAAGCATTCTGTGAAACTTCTTTCTGTTCTGTGCATTCAAATAACAGGGTTGAACCTTACCTTTGATTAAGCAGTTGTGAAAGACCCTTTCTGTAGAAACTGCAAGTGGACACACAGAGTGCTAAGGGACCCATAGTGGAAAAAGGAATATCTTCAAATAAATACTACACAGAAGCATTCTGTGAAACACCTTTGTGTTCTATCAATTCAACTAACAGAGTTGAACGTTGCTTTTGATTGAGCAGTTCTGAAACACTCTTTCTGTGGAAACTGCAACTGGATATTCCGAGCGCTAAGGGGTCAATACTGGAATAAGGTATATCTTAAAATAAAAACCACACAGAAGCATTCTGTGAAACTTCTTTCTGTTCCGTGCATTCCACTAACAAAGTTGAACTTCACTTTTGATTGAGAAGTTCTGAATCACTCTTTCTGTGGAAACTGCAAGTGGACATTCTGCGGGCTAAAACGCCTATAGTGGAAAAAGGAATGTCTTCAAATAAATACTACACAGAAGCATTCTGTGAAACTTCTTTGTCTTCCGTGCATTCAACTAACAGAGTTGAAACTTAGTTTTTATTGAGCATTTCTGAAACTCTCTTTCTGTAGAAACTGCAAGTGGACAATCGGAGTGGTAAGTTGCCTAGAGTGGAAAAAGGAATATCTTAAAATAAAAACTGCACAGAATATTCTGTGAAATTTCTTTCTGTTCTACGCATTCAACTAACAGAGTTGAACCTTACTTTTTATTGAGCAGTTCTGAAACACTCTTTCTGTAAAAATTGCAAGTTTACATTCGGAGCCCTGAGGGGCCTATAGTGGAAAATGGACTTTCTTCAAATAAGAACTACACAGAAGCATTCTGTGAAACTACTTTCTGTTCTGTGAATTCAACCAACAGAGTTGAACATTACTTTTGATTGAGCAGTTCTGAAACACTCTTTCTGTAGAAACTGCAAGTGGATAATCCGGGCGCTAAGGGGTCTACACTGAAAAAGGAATATCTTCAAATAAAAACCAGACAGAAGCATTCTGTGAAACTCCTTTCTGTTCTGTGAATTCAACTAACAGAGTTGAACATTACTTTTGATTGAGCAATTCTGAAACACTCTTGCTGTAGAAACTGCAACAGGATATTCCGAGCGCTAAGGGGCCTCTAGTGGAAAAAGGAATATCTTCAATTAAAAACTACACAGAAGCATTCTGTGAAACTTCTTTCTGTTCTGTGAATTCAACTAACAGAGATGAACATTACTTTTGCTTGAGCAGTTCTGAAACACACTTTCTGTAGAAACTACAAGTGGACACGCCGAACGAAAGGGGCATGTAGTGGGAAAAGTAATATCTTCAAATAAAAAAAACAGAGAAGCATTCTGTGAAACTTGTTTCTGTTCCGGGCATTCAAATAACCGAGTTGAACTTTACTTTTGTTTGAAAAGTTCTGAATCCCTCTTTCTGTGGAAACTGCAAGTGGACATTCTGAGGGCTAAGGGCCCTATAGTGGAAAGAGAAATGTCTTCAAATAAAAACTACACAGAAACATTCTGTGAAACTTCTTTCCCTTCTGTGCATTCACATCACTGGGTTGAACCTTACTTTTTATTGAGCAGTTCTGAAACACTCTTTCTGAAGAAACTGCAAGTGGATATTCTGAGCGGTAAGGGCCCTAGAGTGGAATAAGGAATATCTTCAAATAAAAACTACACAGAAGAATTCTGTGAAACTACGTACTGTTATGTGCATTCAACTAACAGAGTTAAACCTTACTTTTGATTGAGCAGTTCGGAAACACTCTCTCTGTAGAAACTGCAAGAGGACGTTCAGAGCGCTAAGGGGCGTATAGCCGAAAAAAAATTATCTTCAAATAAAAACTACACAGAAGCATTGTGTGAAACATCTTTCTGTTCTGTGCATGCAACTAACAGAGATGAACGCTACTTTTGATTGAGCAGTTCTGAAACACTCTTTCTGTAGAAACTAGAAGTGGACATTCTGAGCGCTCAGGGGAATATAGTGGAAAAAGGATTATGTTCAAATAAAAATACCCAGAAGCATTCTGTGAAACTTCTTTCTGTTCTGTGCATTCAACTGACAGCGTTCAATGTTACTTTTGGTAAAGCCGTTCTAAAACACTCTTTCTGTGGAAACTGCAGTTGGACATTCGGAGCGCTAAGGGGCCTACAGTGGAAAAAGGAATATCATCAAATAAAAACCACACAGAAGCATTCTGTGAAACTTCTGTGTGTTTTGTGCATTCAACTAACAGAGTTGAAACTTACTTTTGATTGAGCAGTTCTGATACACACTTTCTGTAGAAACTGCAAGTGGACATTCGGAGCACTAAGAGGCCTACAGTGGAAAAAGTAATATCTTCAAATAAAAACTACACAGAAGCATTCTGTGAAACTTCCTTCTGTTCCAAGCATTAAACTAACAGAGTTGAACCTTACTTTTGATTGAGTAGTTCTGAAACACTCTGTCTTTAGAAAATGCAGGTGGACATACTGAGTGTTAAGAGACTTAGAGTAGAAGAAGTAATATCTTCAAATGAAAACTACACAGAAGCATTCTGTGAAACTTCTTTCTGTTATGTGCATTCACCAAACAGAGTTGAAACATACTTTTGCTTGAGCAGTTCTGAAACACTCTTTCTGTAGAAACTGCAAGTGGAAATGCGGTGCGCAATGGGGACTATAGGTGAAAAAGGAATATCTTCCAATAAAAACTACACAGAAGCATTCTGTGAAACTTCTGGTGTTCTGTGCATTCAACTAACAGAGTTGAAACTTACTTTTGATTAGGCAGTTCTGAAACATTTTCTGTAGAAATTGCAAGTGGACTTTTGGAGCGCCAAGGGGCCTATAGTGGTAAAAGCAATATCTACAAATGAAAACTACACAGAAGTATTCTGTGAAACTTCTTTCTGTTCTGTGCATTCAACTAACAGAGTGGAAACTTACTTTTGATTTAGCTGTTCTGAAACACTTTCTGTAGAAACTGCAAGTGGACATACGGAGGGCTAATTTGCCTATAGTGGAAAAAGGAATACCTTCAAATAAAAACTACTCAGAAGAATTCTGTGAAACCTCTTTCTGTTCTATGCTTTCAACTAACAGAATTGAACCTTAGTTTTGATTGAGCAGTTGTGAAACACTCTTTCTGTAGAAACTGCAAGTGGACAATCGGAGTGCTAAGGGGCCTATAGAGGAAAAAGGAATATCTTAAAATAAAAACTGCACAGAATATTCTGTGTAACTTCTTTCTGTTCTATGCATTCAACTAACAGATTTGAACCTTACTTTTGATTG
>NW_026658803.1:0-3868 GCF_009828535.3 Hylobates moloch | reverse complement strand
CAGGAGGGAAGGTCTTTAAAATGCAGAAGAAAGGGTGGAACTCCTCAATTGTATCGTCTGTGTCAAATGCAGCTAAATGACTGAGATGTTTCAGCAAAGTACCCTGGAGGAAAGCTAGAAAGGAGTGGGTTCAAGAGAGGACAGGAGGTGAGGTAGTTGCGTGGAGCAGAGAAACAGAATGGCAAATGGAGAGAAACCTGGGGTCAAAGAAGGTCTATTTGTTTAATGCACAGCATTAAGGAATGCTTGTGTGTGGACACTAGCAAAAAATCAGTACAGAGAATCCCAGAATTCTGGGGTCATAGCCCGAAAGGACTCCTCAGCTCCAAATTTACTTGAAGTTACAGCTTCCATCTTTAAATTAAATGGGATTTTTTTTTTTTTTTTGCCATCTATATCATAATACAGGATGTGACACAGAATATATCTGAAATTATTACTTTCCTGGAAGAACACATCTTAGTTTTTAATATCTAAACTGTATAGCAGCTATTAATATCACAAAACATTTTTTCAGGCTGGGTGCAGTCGGTGACTAACGCGTGTAATTCCAGCACTTTGGGAGACCAAGGCAGGAAAATTGCTTGAGTCTAGAAGTTCGAGACCAGCCTGGGCAATGTGGGGAGATGTAGTTTCTGCACAAAATTTAGAAATTAACAGGCATGGTCGCACACACCTGTGGTCTCAGCTACTGGGGAGGCTGAAGCAGGTGGATCGCTGGAGCCCCTATCGTGGTGCAGTTTGGGCAAAAGAGCAAGAACCTGTCTCAAATTTTTCAGCTGATGGTTGTAGACATAATGTTTGAGCTTTCAAAAATTACAACATCTTAAACTAAATAGTTTGCTGGAAAAGCCACATGTTGCTTCCAGAAACAACTGGTAGACCATCAGGATCATAACAGTCACTTCAAAAAGCTTTGGTGTGTTGACAAAGGGGAGGTTCACGTGTGATGTTGCTGGTCTCAAGCCACAGCTACTGCATCCAAGGCAACTGCATGTTAACAACTATATCAAATGTGGGTGACCAAGTGGCAACATTTAAGCATTTTACATCCTAACTTATATGCATCTTAAAACCTACTGCCACACTTTGAGTTAGGAAATTGGTAGGTTTTTTTCTATTGACTTGCTGTGCCCTATAATTTTTCCTATTTAAAATAATGGGAAACAAGCGTTCAGTGTTTTTCTCAGAGAAAGTCTGACATTTCAGGCACAGATATGTCTGACAGTTATTACCAGCAGAAGAGTTTCCAGTCTTTTCATCGTAAAATTTTAATTACTTACCTTGGAAATTACTTAACTGCGTTCCTTCCAAATCTGGCAGTAAAATAGGTGCTCCAGAAAGATGTGGCACGGATATTCTGCTGCTTTGCTTGTCCCTGCACAGACCTGGGGCTTGAGAAGCCTGCAGCCAGGAAGTACAGGACGTCATCAGTATGGAAAAGTGACCTAGGTGGTCCCGCAGGCGCAGTGCTGGGGAGCAGAAGTGCAGCCTGTGCACGGCGGGTGGGAGGCCCGCCAGCTCGCTGGGGCTCGGGACTGTGTTCTTACCGCCAAGAGGCCCAAACAGGACAAGGAGGCCCCGACGCAGGCTGTTGGAGCCCGCGAAGCGGGGGTGAAGCCCCAAGGGGCGTAAGGGTGATCACACGTGCGGCCAAGCTTCCCGTCTGCATGGCGAGGGGCTGGGCCTTTCCGTCGTGATTTTTCTCCCATTATGCCGGGTGCGTAGCGGGCCCTGGGGTGGCGGGACCGGTGCGGGCCGTTCAGCCAGGCCGGGGTCCTGGCGACCGGCGTGGGGGGAGATTCGCAGCAGCCCGAGGGACGGAGAGACGGCAGAAAGGAGTCTCTACTTCCAGGTTCCTAGTGATCGCTATGTTCGTTACAAGCAGTAAACTGACGACTTCAGACACCGGCCAGGCAGCTCCGCGCGCAGTTCTCAAACAGCCAGCCCCGACGGCCAGGCGCACTGCGCATGCCTCAGGGGGCGGGGCGGGGCAGAGGAGACGGGGCGGGGCGGGGCGGAGGGGACGGGGCGGGGCGGAGGGGGACGAGGCGGAGCGGGGCTGGGTTGAGGGGACGGGGCGGGGGGCGGAGGGGGCGGGATGAGGCGAGGCGGGGGCGGGACGGGGCGGGGCTTGGCGGAGGCGGACCCGTCCAGTGCTGAAGCCAAATCGTATCTAAGCTATTTTCTAGCTCTGACATCGTATACATCACTGCATACGTGAATAGCATGCCAAATACTGTATAAACCAATATTGATTTTTTTGCTTCTCGGGAGGTACTATATAAATAAAGTATGTACATCATATCTAATATCAGAACATTCAAATCCCATATTGAAAAGATTATAAACTGACCATAATCCTCTAATTCTATTTAGCAACAGTGCGTTCCTTCTCAGTCTTCACTTTCAAAATATTTAAGAGGCTCAATGGCTAGAGGCTTTTTCTTTTTAAACCCAACATCCTTTTTCACATTTGTTAGTTTAATACTTCGGTTTTACTCAATAAAAAGATGGGGTTAAAAAAATCTGAATTATTCTGCAATGTTTCAGGCAACCGAGGCTGAAAACAGCACTGTTAAGGCGGGGAGATAATTCTTATACGCTGTGAGTCTGCTTGTTTAATTTTCATTAAATTTCCAGAATAATAAGCGTAGGATAGCTAACGTTTGTCTTTGCGTCGTAGATTAGTTAACCTTTACTGAATTCACAATATGGCATCAGATATTTAATCTGCATTTCCTAATTCTTATAAATTAAAGCTGAAGTTTAAGCTTCATTCGCACATCAGAAATACCACTTGCCCTGAATAAATAATGTTTTTAGAAGTGAGCATTCCTGGTCTCCCTGTTTGTTAAGAATTGTCTTCTTTATTCAGCTGCTACTCTGCTAAGACAGAGTTAGTCCCTGAGCTATGTTATCAGTTCAAGGCTTTGCAGATAGCGCTGTACTGTGGGGGAAAAATAAACATGGTTTTCAAAAAGGAGGAGAATATTTCTATAACTTTGAGACTTTTAGTAATCAGGGCTATTGATGTCAGATGGCTATTGGGATAAATGACATCATAAAAAATCCAAAATTTAAAATTATGTTTGTTTATGTTTGTTTGTTTTCAGATTTCTTAGTAGTAAAGGGGCTGTGTTTTCACTCAGGCTTATATGATGATGACATTTCTCAGACCAGCAGCTATCTGCTAGCATTCTGTCCTGGACTTGGGGTGCATCTGTGACAGCAGCTGGGCCTGTCATCCAGTGAATAGTTCCTAGTTGACTCCTCTCCGTCAGTATAAGCATGGGTGTGGGTGACTGCATGGTAGAGGGGGCCAGGGTAGCCAGGGACCAGAGGTTAGTGAACCATTGGGTAAGATGTATAACTGTTACTCAGGCTCATAATTTTCCAACTTTTTCAGATAGTGATAACAAGAAAGTCCATCCTTGCCAGTGTCAGTCTCTGTTTTAAGTGTTATTCATATATTACCTCATTTAATTATCACACCAACCCTATTAGAAACTGAGGCTCAGAATGTAAATAGGCTACTGAGGTCACATTGCTGGTGGATCTTAATCTTAGGCCAGTTTGGCTCCTAAGTGTGTGTTCTCACTCTATTGCCTCTGGAAGAGGAAAGAATATATGGATACTGTAAATTGTTAAAGAACAAGTTGAAAGAATTTGATTTCCGGCAACATGGGCTGACAAGGACCAGAAAACAACAAAAACTTCTGGAATACATATCAAGAACCATTTTAAAAAATGTATAAATGAGCTGCAAAATAATTAAGAGTTCACAAAGGCAAAAAAATTAAAATTAAAAAGTGAAAGTAAAACCCAAAGAAGTAATTAGATGCCATTTTTCACCCTTAAGATAGTT
>NW_026658802.1:0-3868 GCF_009828535.3 Hylobates moloch | reverse complement strand
TATTATTAACTGAAGTCTCTATTTCCTTACTTTTTGTATTATTCTCTTCCGGAGGCCCATCCAGGAAACTACATTACGTTTAGTTATCCTGCCGCCTTAGAGCCCTCTAGATTGTGATAGTTTCTCAGATTTTTCTTGCTTTTTAATTTTGTTTATATTGTTTATATGCATATGATAATGAAGTATTGTTCGTATTAAGTAAGTAGTAGACTAGTAACATGGTCATTGTATCAATTTTCTTTTCTAGCAAAATAACCATACTTCTAACAGACAGAGCTGTATTAAAAACTAATTATGGTATACCCCCCCAATCAGAAAATGACTTAAGGGTACAATTCAGATGTGTAAATTTTCTTAAGGTATGTTTTTCCCTTAAGAATATCTGCACTCACACCTGTAATCCCAGCACTTTGGGAGGCCGAGGCGGGTGAATCACTTGAGGCCAGAAGTTCAAGACCAGCCCGGCCAACATGGCAAAACTCCATCTCTACTAAAAATACAAAAATTAGCCAGGTGTGGTAACGCAGACCTGTAATCCCAGCTACTCGAATCAGGAGAATCGTTTGAACCCAGGAGGCAGAGTTTGCAGTGAGCCGAGATCACACTCTAGCCTGGGTGACAGAGCGAGACTCCGTCTAAAAAAAAGAAAAAAGAATATCTGCATTCAATTTTTATTGTATGTTATAATAGTAATGCCACCTTATCTGGCTAGCATTTTATGGAAATTTAGTGTTTCACACAAGCAGGTTTCTTAAGTAACTAAATGTGTGTATATTCAAGACTAAAATCCTAGATAATTAGATTTGTGTATATTGGAATCAAATCTGAGAAAAATAAATCTGAGAGAATCTCTTACATGTATATCTTTATTGCCTTCTACTTAAATTCGGATCATCTGCTCAAGTTAGGTGGCTGCTGGAGTAATATTCAAGTAAGCACAGTATTAATGTACTGTACATATTTTAATATAGTAGTTTGCGATGTCTCCTTTTTATTTTATTGATTCTTTATCCTTTCCCAGGGCCTTTTAAATTCCTTTTGTCTAGTCAGGACTATACATTGTATTTTTCACTGGTTGAAGAACTTGAGTACCTAAGTAATTTGGTAACGTCCCATAATCCACTGGTACTGTTCTTAAGATTCAGGTAATTCATGAAGTTAGATTGAAAAACTTTTTTTATTAAAATAGAATTTTAAGACAAGTGGTGGTAGAGTGAGTGTTTACACTGTTTAATACTAACAGTTAAATGATAGGTCCACATATATTTGCTTACTTGAGTCGCCTGAAATTCAGTTAGAACATTCTTGGAGAAATAAACATCTTTTAATACCATTGCTTAAATCAATTATTTTTAAAGGCTTTTTGTAGCCTTTCTGTGAAGAAAATATTCAGAACTCTTGTTTCTCCAGTTCATTAAACAAGCAAAAAGTAGAGCTGCTTTGGCAAAATTTACTTTGCTGTCAAGAAAATTCACCAATATTAAGTTCTCAGGTTAGACTTTCAGTCAGTATGAAAAAATGCCTTTTGCTAATCAGGTATATTGGTTAAACATGTCAAGGATTGATGGCAGCTATCACTTAGCTACAATTTGATCATTTAAAAATAAGCTGATGTCAAGTTAGCAGAAGAAAAGCACCATCGCCACCCCCTTTTTTAAAGGCTAAAACAATACATGGGTTTTACCTACTCAGAAATAACAGTGGGAAGATCACTTCAGCATTTGTCTCTTAGGAGAGATGTGCACTACCAAACATGGCTGAGGTGCAGTCTAAAAGAAACAGACTTATAGTGACACCTCTGCAGATGGGTGACTAATCCAACAACAAGTTGCACATACTTTTAAAGAAAGAACTGTGGAGAATACTTCAAAAGTCCTTGGTGTATTTTCTTGAACCTCACCTGTTCAGCAGTAATGCCTCTGAAAGGACTTTCCTCCAGAACAAGTCCATTTAATTTAGAATCTTTATATTACTCACCCATATACCTTTATTTGTTGTGTTCCTTATGTTAGTACAGTTTCTGCGTCCTTTAATGACAGGAACCGGTCAATAAAGATAAATCATATTCAGTCTCAATTTTTTTCTTCTATCCTCAGGGAAATTCGGGGCTTGGTTTCAGCATTGCAGGAGGTACGGACAACCCACACATTGGAGATGACTCAAGTATTTTCATTACCAAAATTATCACAGGGGGAGCAGCCGCCCAAGATGGAAGATTGCGGTATGTTTTGCGCTTTTTATTGTGATGCTGAATCCACTTTGTGTATTTTTCTTGAAGCAGACTGGATAAGGGATAAATACAAATAACAAACACTATCGTGATAACTGACATAGGGTAGATGCTTTAACAACATTCAAGTCAATGAATAAGATGATTATGCTCTAAGCATTGTTTTCCTGTTTTCATTTAGGACTCCAGTTTTATCTTAGATATTATAACATTTTGAATAATAATTTTGGTTGATGGTTTAAATGTTTGTGAGCATATTTATAGAAATCTTGAGTTTTCCTTTGTGTTTTCAAATACACTCACAGAATATTTTCCATTTCCTCTCTGGTTGGGAAACATGTATATAAACTTACTTAAGATACGGAGGATAGAGGATCACACATCCATGTTGAATCCCACACCACAAAGACTAAAGTATATGCAAACTTTAAATAATATATTTTCTTAATTGACTAGATGAAAATAACATTTGTCTCTGTTTAAATTTAGTGTTCCATTTTGGAAGATATATTTTGCAAACTTTGATTTTTTGGGGGTCAATAAATTATGTCATTTTTCCTATTTCCTTGTTTGTTGTTAAAATAGCCTGAAGTTTTAGGACTAAAGAGTTCATATAGTCTGTTAAAAACAGCATCTTATTTTAAGGATGTTGGTACCTTACGCAGTTTTTCAATTTCTAAGCTTTAATTCTCACTGGACATGACAGGTGGTATATTAATGAAATCAAATATAAAAATTAATCATTTGACCATTCATGTAAACATAGACATTTACTTCCTGATTCTGTTAGATGTAGAAGCTTGTCAGGACCAGTTTTAATATTTTAATTATGTTTTGTTTACCCTCTCTACCCAATTTGAGAAGACCGTCTTTTTTTCCTGACGGAATGCCATGCAATCAGAGAGACCAGGACTAGGGAAAAGGCTAAGAGTAGGAACAAATCAGACTTTTAAAAAACATAACACCATGGCAAATTAGAAGTTCTTTACCTACAAAACCTTTGAATTAAGTGACCTAATCTTTATATAAATTTCAAAAAATAACTTCATTGTTTTATGTCTAATATATAGGTTGGAATAGGCACTCAGAAAATTGTTTTTAGTTTATCTCAGTTTTCACACTATCTCTGTGACCTTAAACTCGTGATGTGAGCCTCAGTTTTCTTATCTTTGAATCACAGCTCTGTCGCTTATTATCTGGGTGGCCTTAGGAAAGTTATTTAAATTCTTTGTGCCTCAGTTTCTCCATCTGTAAAATAGGGATTAAAATATATATTAAGCTTACAGGTGTCATGAAGGTTAAAATACCAAGAAAGTGCCTGGCATGTGTTTAGTGCTAAATAAATGTTTGCTATTTCTTATAAAGTGTATCTTAATGCCTACACAGAATAAGCACGCAGTAAGTATACAAATGGTAGCTGTAATTATTATTTAACATTTTTCTATAATCTATTATTTTCACTGTTTCTTTTGTTCCTTTTGCTGGCCCTTGGGAAATGTTTGTATTTGTTTATATTAGTTTTTGATACACTTTCTTCATTTATGTTTTCTGGAATTACTCCAGAATTATTTATAATTCTCTTTACCTTAAAAAGGAAGTAACAAAAAATTGGTAAAGTGGAAAATTAATATTTAAATT
>NW_026658801.1:0-3868 GCF_009828535.3 Hylobates moloch | reverse complement strand
TGTGGTTTTGATTTGCATTTCTCTGATGGCCAGTGATGATGAGCATTTTTTCATGTGTTTTTTGGCTGCATAAATGTCTTCTTTTGAGAAGTATCTGTTCATGTCCTTTGCCCACTTTTTGATGGGGTTGTTTGTTTTTTCTTGTACATTTGTTTGAGTTTATTGCAGATTCTGGATATTAGCCCTTTGTCAGATGAGTAGGTTGCGAAAATTTTCTCCCATTCTGTAGGTTGCCTGTTCACTCTGATGGTAATTTCTTTTGCTGTGCAGAAGCTCTTTAATTTAATTAGATCCCATTTGTCAATTTTCGTTTTGTTGCCATTGCTTTTGGTGTTTTAGACATGAAGTCCTTGCCCATGCCTATGTCCTGAATGGTATTGCCTAGGTTTTCTTCTAGGGTTTTGATGGTTTTAGGTCTAACATGTAAGTCTTTAATCCCTCTTGAATTAATTTTTGTATAAAGTGTAAGGAAGGGATCCAGTTTCAGCTTTCTACATATGGCTAGCCTGTTTTCCCAGCACCATTTATTAAATAGGGAATCCTTTCCCCATTTCTTGTTTTTGTCAGGTTTGTCAAAGATCAGATAGTTTTAGATATGTGGCATTATTTCTGAGGGCTCTGTTCTGTTCCATTGATCTATATCTCTGTTTTGGTACCAGTACTATGCTGTTTTGGTTACTGTAGCCTTGTAGTATAGTTTGAAGTCAGGTAGCGTGATGCCTCCAGCTTTGTTCTTTTGGCTTAGGATTGACTTGGCGATGCGGGCTCTTTTTTGGTTCAATATGAACTTTAGTTTTTTCCAATTCTGTGAAGAAAGTCATTGGTAGCTTGATGGGGATGGCATTGAATCTATAAATGACCTTGGGCATTATGGCCATTTTCACGATATTGATTCTTCCAACCCATGAGCCTGGAATGTTCTTCCATTTGTTTGTATCCTCTTTCATTTCACTGAGCAGTGGTTTGTAGTTCTCCTTGAAGAGGTCCTTCACGTCCCTTGTAAGTTGGATTCCTAGGTATTTTATTCCCTTTGAAGCAATTGTGAATGGGAGTTCACTCATGATTTGGCTCTCTGTTTGTCTGTTATTGGTATATAAGAATGCTTGTGATTTTTGTACATTGATTTTGTATCCTGAGACTTTGCTGAAGTTGCTTATCAGCTTGAGGAGATTTGGAGCTGAGATCAATTATCTTTTAAATGCTTCTACCAGGATCTAGCTGTGGCTTCTTCTCCTTACCAGCTGTGCTGCCTTTCTCTCTAGTTTCCAGCATGGTGGGGCTCTGTGACCTCAAACTCTGGTGGCTTTAATAAGAGTTAGTGATTTTCAGATTGTTTATCTTTTTTCTAGTTTCAAGGATGGGAGTAATGACTTCCAAGCTCTTTATATGTCAGACTAGAGGCCAAAGTCTTCTAAATTACCCTCTTTATAACCTGAATCTACTTTAATCAGTCCTTTTTTAACTTTTCATAACATAATATTTATAACTTTTCTGGCATTCATTTCATTTGCTTTTGCTTAACATTTCATTTTGTATGGGACATTTTATGCTTGAGATTATAACCACTTTAAAGTAACACACCATAACTTTATTTTTGTATGGTTAATAACTGACCAATTTCACTAAGATTTGGAACATCATATTAAAATGTCTTAGAATTCCTCTGTTGCCTTAATCCTAAGGTAGAATGGGAGAATAAAAGTGTCAGGGAAGAGAGTAATGAAACCCTATCCTGGATTATCCATTTGTAAGAAAAGTAAGATATATACAAAAGTAATATACACAAGATCTGCTTTGCTGCAGAAAGACTGGTGAGTCTTTGAAGTCCCTAAAACGTCATCTAAACCTGAATTTGTATACATTAGCTGTAGTGTGATTGCTAAGTAATAATACCACTTGTGATATATATAGTACTTACTATATGCAATTCACTGTTAACATATTTCACTTTATTATTCTGAGACCTCACGGCAACCTTAAGTGGATGTATTTTTATCCACAGTCCATAGTTGTGGATATTAAGACTTGGAAAGGTTAGGTGACTTCTCCAACGTCTAACAATGATGTAGAATTCAAAACATGTGGCTGGGTGTGGTGGCTTACACCTGTAATCCCAGCACTTTGGGAGGCCTAGGCGGGTGGATCACCTGAGGTCAGGAGTTCAAGACCAGCCTGGCCAGTATGGTGAAACCCTGCCTTTACTAAAAATACAAAAAAATTTAGGTGGACTTGGTGGCAGATGCCTGTAATCCCAGCCATTTGGGAGGCTGAGGCAGGAGAATTGCTTGAACCAGAAGGTGGAGGTTGGAATGAGCCAAGATCACGCCATTGCACTCCAGCCTGGGCGACAAGAGCAAAACTCCATAAAAAAAAAAAAAAAAAAAAAGAATTCAAAACATGTGGAATTCAAACACAAGTTTGTATGACTTTAGCCAATATTCTTAACTACTGTGCTACATAGCCTCCAATGTACCTCTAATTATGTACCTCTACTTTCCACGTACCTCCCATGTACCCTTACATGTATTTAAGATTTAACCATTTAATATCAGAAGGGGAGGTAAAGAGGGAAAGTGAGTCCTTCTTTACCTCCCCTTCTGATATTAAACTGTTAAACCTTATCGAAGAAAAATAGATTAAGCCCTGCCAGCCAAAGGTTTCTAGTAGGTCTTAGATAGTATTTTGTTCAACACACCCGGTTTTGTGAGGACAGTATACATACTATTGGTTAGCAGGTGGTTCTGCTGCAGTGGATTGAAGGTTGGAGCACCCCCAACGCCTGGCTGGCCAGCTAGGGCTGCATGAGCAATTCCATGTTGGGGTCCAGGTGCAGCAAATGGAGACTGCATCTTATCCTTATCCCAGGAGGATTCACTTCCACCTGAAAAATATTCATACAAACATATTTCAACTTGACAACTTTCCATTAGAAGGCTTTTTAAAATTCCCTTTTAGGACTGTAATCATGAATACTACCTCTTAGAAAATTATTATTGAACACAGTTAACTTATTTTTATGACAGTTTCAAAAAGTTTCAATAGTCTAGAGATGTAAGCTGCCTCTGGGAAGGCCAAATCATTCTCAATAATAGTATAGGCACTCTTGACTTGCTGGTAGTCTCAACAAATCTGGAATCAT
Organism: Hylobates moloch; assembly: GCF_009828535.3. NCBI lineage: Eukaryota > Metazoa > Chordata > Mammalia > Primates > Hylobatidae > Hylobates > Hylobates moloch. Next base: position 729 of record NW_026658801.1, on the reverse strand, counting down.
AACGAATAGCTTTTAGAAGCACTTACATGTTGAGGAACATTAATTGACCACCACTGTCTTTTATTCTAAACCTTTAACATACACATACTATATTTTAAAGGACTGTACTGATCACTGAAAAAGAACACACTCATTTGTAAGAGCATGATAACATGCAAAAATACATGGTAAGAAATAAAATGATCTTTTCTTCTCAGGTCACTCAGAGAAGCAAATCTGTTCATACACCCTAGAGTTTTGTGTAAAATAAGCTGGACAAAAATAGGAAACCATTGCTTCCAATTTGAAATTATACTTACCTTGATCCTTCATGCTAGGGAGTGAGGTAAAGTGTGTATAAATGTAGAATACTATATTATCATGATCTACATTGGCATAGCTATTTTATCTGGTATCTAGCATACTATGGGGGATAGAACCATTGCTTAAAACCATATAGAAAACAAACAGAATAATTTCCAAGACATTCTTTCAAGAGAATACTTTAAACAGGGGAGTAAAGGATGGGATTCCAATCGCTGCAGGAGCAGATAGTCTGGCTTTAGAAAAAAAAATGGTTGTGCAGGCAGCTCCATCTATTTGCTTGATGTGCTTCATTCATTCAGGGGTCAGTGGTTCTGCCTCCATTCCCATGCTGGGACTGCAACATTAGCACTCTACCTGGCTGACACCATCCCACTTACTGCCTAAAACTCTGACACTGTTTTTTTTTTTTTTTTTTTTTTTTTT
>NW_026658800.1:3364-3868 GCF_009828535.3 Hylobates moloch | reverse complement strand
GCGTGTGGATTCGTCTACAGTATTTTCTGTTTTCGCATATGCTTCTTTAATTCCAATGGCATCTTGGTTTAGGTAATCTGAACAATTTTCTCTGAATTTCTCATCTCCACTTTCTTTTCTTTCTTTTTCTTTTTACTTTTTCTTTATTTTTTATTTTATTTTTATTTATTTTTTATTTTTATTTTTTTGAGACAGAGTCTCGCTCTGTCACCCAGGCTGGAGTGCAGCGGCACGATCTCGGCTCACTGCAAGCTCCGCCTCCTGGGTTCACACCATTCTCCTGCCTCAGCCTCCCGAGTAGCTGGGACTACAGGCACCCGCCACCACGCTCAGCTAATTTTTTGTATTTTTAGTAGAGGCGGGGTTTCACTGTGTTAGCCAGGATGGTCTTGATCTCCTGACCTCATGATCCACCCACCTTAGCCTCCCAAAGTGTTGGGATTACAGGCGTGAGCCACCGTGCCCAGCTCTTTTTCTTTCTTTCTTTTTTTTTTTTTTTTTTTT
>NW_026658800.1:1774-3299 GCF_009828535.3 Hylobates moloch | reverse complement strand
TTTTTTTTTTTTTGAGATGGAGTCTGGCTGTGTCGTCCAGGCTGGAGTGCAGTGGCGTGGTCTCGGCTCACTGCAACCTCTGTCTCCTGGGTTCAAGCAATTCTCCTACCTCAGCCTCCCAAGTAGCTGGGATTATAGGCGTGTGCCACCACATCTGGCTGATTTTTTTGTATTTTTAGTAGAGACGTGGTTTCGGCATGTTGGCCAGTCTGGTCTCGAACTCCTGACCTCAGGTGATCCGCCCACCTCGGCCTCCCAAAGTGCTGGGATTACAGGCATGAGCCACCACGCCTGGCCCTCATCTCCACTTTCCATGTCATACACATACCTAAGAAGAACAAAAATAGAAGGAAAGCAAAGGGTTGAAAGACAAAAGCAAAAATAAAAAATCATATCCAATGACAATTATTCATTCATGGTAATTATCAATGCATGTTTATTTCTTTTCCATGTTTTCACCAACCTCATCCCTGTCTGCCATTATTAGCTGAGTGTCATAACAACTACAGTGGAGACGAAAGGGAGCGTAAATCCTCATCGTTTCTCCTGAAACTGGAAATATAGAATAGTGTACTTGAAAGTCTCCCCCTTGGCGGAGGTTGCAGTGAGCCGAGATTTGCCATTGCACTCCAGCCTGAGCGACAAGAGCGAAACTCTGTCTCAGAAAAAAAAAAAAAAAAGAAAGTCTTCCCCTCATCATTGCACTCCCTTGGAGTACCACTGACCGACTCACAGGATTGATTTTGATACATTCATGAGAACTTTGTGGTTTTGTGTTTCTTTTTCCTTGAGATCTATTCACTAATTTTTAAAATAGGTAAACCCATTTGTATAGCAAAAATTCACCAGACACAGGACGGTATATAGTGCAAATGAGTCTTTATCCTTCCTACATCCTCCTTAAGTGCCCCCAAACAACCAGTGTTGTCAGATTTTTATGCATCATTCCAGACACATTATATGCCTATCCAAGCATGTACTTACAGAGAATCTCCCTGCCCCTTTTTATGCAGATAGAAGCCTTCTGTGCACACTGTCCTGTACCATGCCTTTTTAAAAATTGAAGTGTAGCCTACATACAGTAAAGGGCACAAGTCTTATCTGTGCAACTCAGTGAATTTTTATGTAAGTATACACCTGTGAAACCACCTGCTCAAACAAGATGAGAATGTTATCCACACCCCAGAGGTTCCATGATGTCTAGAGAAGCCAAGAATCTTTAATCTTATGAAGTTTTGATGTGGCAGCAAAATTTTTTTTTTTGTAAGCATTTTTTTTTTTTTTTTTAAGTGACAAATTTCTGGCTGGGTATGGTGATTCATGCCTGTAATCCCAGTACTTTGGGAGGTCGAGGCCGGTGGATCACCTGAGGTCAGGTGTTTGAGACCAGCCTGGCCAACATGGTGAAACCCTGTCTCTACTAAAAATACAAAAACTAGCCGGGTATGGTGGCGCATGCCTGTAATCTCAGGTACTCCGGAGGCTGAGGCAGGAGAATCGCTTGAACCTGGTGGGTGGAGGTTGC
>NW_026658800.1:0-1674 GCF_009828535.3 Hylobates moloch | reverse complement strand
AAAAAAAAAAAAAAAAAAAAAAAAGGATGGTCTCTGGCTGCCAAGATCAGGCTGCCCAGGTTTTCAGCCTTCCATGTGCATATCCAGACCCTGAAGTTTGTCAGTGGCCACAGTGTTGATTGTACTCGGAGGGAGTGGAACCACGTTGAGAAGAGACAGAATCCCAACTTACTTTTCAGCCTGGGGATATTCTGATTCAGTTGCCAGAGGCTTGTGGTTCTGGTTGAGGGCATTTGGGGAGATAGAGTTGTCATAAAATAGAATGGGAAGGGTGGAATCAGGAGGGGTGGTGAATGATCTCAGTGGCTTGTTCATTCTTGTGCGTGTTTCTTCTTAGCCAGCGTTGGGTAAACATGGCCCACTTCTGGGTTTGGGGCTGCTTTTCCTAATCTGGAATCTACTAAACCCATCCTGGGGTCACCCTTTCCTCAAACAGGCGCAATTCAATTGATTTAGTCTCTAGCTAATATATTATGACCACATTTGGTCTTTTTCTTTTCTGAGATTATAACCAGGATACAAAGACACATTTTGGTATGTATGTGTGCGTTGGGGGGCCGTGGGCAAGGGCTCTCATTAAGAAAAAAATCGATTACTGGCTAGAGCCACAGAGATTCTTGTTTTTGTTTTTTTTAAATCAAAATTTAGATTCAAATGTGAATATTCATTTTGAAGTAAATCCAATTTGAAGGGAATATTTATTTAGAATGTCCACAGCCCCTCCACTTCCATTCTATAGCAGGGAACGTGTGAAGAAGAGTAAGTTGCAGTGGAAACAGACAATGATCTAAAGTGATTGGAATGATACTATCTGTTTTTTGTGAATTTTATAGCAACTTCTGGCTATGTGAACACATAGTTAGGACTCCTTTCAGGGCCTTGGAAGGTGCCTATGCAGCTAGGGGCCCTGAAGCTTCACAGTAAATCTAACTCTGCCAGGTTTAAGGAGGCCCATCTGTGATAGATTTCTCCCGCAAGTGGCCTCTTACATTTCCACGTGGATTTTGCTAATTCTCTCAGAGGTCAACTGATTCTCAGTGCTCCCCACATGAATTTATACAAGAAGCTAAACATGTAAAATGCATAAATTGTAAGATCACATTTTAGCCAATACAATGGCCATTTAATCTTTTTCCTTTTTTCTTTTCTTTTTTTTCTTTTAGAGACAGGGTCCTACTCTGTCACTCAGGCTGGAGTGCAGGGGCACAATCATGGCTCACTGTAGCCTCCAACTCCTAGGCTCAAGTAATCCTCCTGCCTCAGCCTCCCAAATAGTTGGAATTACAGGTGTAAGCCACTGTGCCAGCTCCCTTTTTTCCCATTTCTTTAAAACTGTACCTGGTTGGAATGTTGCAGGAAGAAAAGGGGGATGGGTATAAAAGTCTGCTAAAAGAGGCATAAGAGGACGGGAGCAGTGGCTCACGCCCGTAATCCCAGCACTTTGGGAGGCCAAGGTAGGTGGATCACCTGAGGTCAGGAGTTCAAGACCAGCCTGACCAATACGGTGAAACTCCGTCTCTACTAAAACTACAAAAATTAGCCTGGCATGGTGGCTCACGCCTGTAATCCCAGCACTTTGGGAGGTTGAAGCGGTTGGATCACTTGAGTCTAGGAGTTCGAGACCAGCCATGGCCAACATGGTGAAACCCCATCTCTACTAAAGATACAAAAAAT
>NW_026658799.1:1389-3869 GCF_009828535.3 Hylobates moloch | reverse complement strand
CAGAAGCATTCTGTGAAACTTCTTTCTCTTCTGTGCATTCAACTAAGAGAGCTGAAGCATGCTTTTGATAGAGCAGTTCTGAAACACTCTTTCTGTAGAAACTTCAAGTAGACATTCTGAGCGCTAAAGGGCTTATAGTGGAAAAAGGAATATCTGCAAATAAAAACAACACAGAATAATTCTGTGAAAGTTCTTTCTGTTCTGTGCATTCAACTAACAGGTTTGAAGCTTACTTTTGATTGAGCAGTTCTGAAACAGTGTTTCTGTAGAAACTGCATTGGGACTTTCAGAGGACTAAGGGGCCTTTATTGGAAAAAGGAATATCTTCAAATAAACACTACTTAGAAGCCTTCTGTGCAACTTCTTTCTGTTCTGTGCATTCAACTAACAGAGTTGAAGCATAGATTTGATAGAGCAGTTATGAAACACTCTTTCTGTAGAAACTGCAAGGGGACATTCGGAGCGCTAATGGGACTATAGTGGAAAAAGGCATATCTTCATATATAAAGTACACAGAAGCATTCTGTGAATCATCTTCCTGTTCTGTGCATTCAACTAACAGAGTTGAAGCTTACTTTTGATTGAGCAGTTCTGAAACACTCTTTCTGTAGAAAGTGGAATAGGATATTTTGAGTACTAAGGGGCCTTTAGTGGAAAAAGGAATATCTTCAAATAAAAACAACACAGAAGCATTCTGTGAAACTTCTTTCTGTTCGGTGCATTCAACTAACAGAGTTGAAGCCTACTTTTGATAGAGCAGTTCTGAAATACTCCTTCTGTGGGAACTGTAAGGGGACATTCGGAGCGCTAATGGTCCTATAGCGGAAAAAGGAATATCTTCAAATGAAAACTACACAGAAGCATTCTGTGAAACTTCTTTCTGTTCTGTGCATTCAACTAAGAGAGTTGAAGCATGCTTTTGATAGCGCAGTTCTAAAACACTCTTTCTGTAGAACCTTCAAGTAGACATGCTGAGCGATAAGGGGCTTACCGTGGAAAAAGGAATATCTTCAAATAAAAACTACACAGAAGCATTCTGTGAAACAACTTTCTGTTCTGTGCATTCAACTAACAGAGTTGAAGCCTACTTTTGATAGAGCAGTTCTGAAACACTCTTTCTGTAGAAACTGCAAGGGGACAATCTGAGCACTAAGGGGCCTACAGTGGAAAAAAGAATATCTTCAAAAAAAGCTACCCAGAAGCATTCTGTGAAACTTCTTTCTGTTCTGTGCATTCAACTAAGAGTTTTGAAGCTTACTTTTGATTGAGCAGTTCTGAAACACTGTTTCTGTAGAAACTGCATTGGGACATTCGGAGCAGTAAGGGGCCTTTAGTGGAAAAATGAATATCTTCAAATAAACACTACACAGAAGCCTTCAGTGCAACTTCTCTCTGTTCTGTGCATTCAGCTAACAGAGTTGAAGCATAGTTTTGATAGAGCAGTTATGGAACACACTTTCTGTAGAAACTGCAAAATGACATTCGGTGCGGGAATGGGACTATAGTGGAAAAAGGGATATCTTCAAATAAAAACTACACAGAAGCATTATGTGAAACTTCTTTCTGTTCTGTGCATTCAACTAATAGATTTGAAACTTACTTTTGATACAGCAGTTCTGAAACTCTCTTTCTGTAGAAACTGAAAGGGGACATGCTGAGCACTAAGGGGCCAATAGTGGAAAAAGGAACATCTTCAAATAAAAACTACATAGAAGCATTCTGTGAAACTTCTTTCTGTTCTGTGCATTCAACTAACAGAGTTGAACGATTCTTTTGATTGAGCATTTCTGAAACACTCTTTATGTAGAAACTGGAAGAGGACATTTTGAGCACTAAGGGGCCTTTAGTGTAAAAAGGAATATCTTCAAATAAAAACTACACAGAAGCATTCTGTGAAACTTCTTTCTGTTCTGTGCATTCAACTAACAGATTTGAAGCTTACATTTGATTGAGCAGTTCTGTAACACTCTTTCTGTAGTAACTGCAAGGGAACAGTTGAAGCGCTAAATGGCCTATAGTGGAAAAAGTAATATCTTCAAATAGAAACTGCACAGAAGCATTCTGTCAAACTCCTTTCTGTTCTGTGCATTCAACTAACAGAGTTGAATCTTACTTTGGATAGAGCAGTTCTGAAACACTCCTTCTGTGGAAACTGTAAGGGGACATTCGGAGCGCTAAGGGTCCTAGAGTGGAAAAAGGAATATCTTCAAATAAAAACTACACAGAAGCATTCTGTGAAACTTCTTTCTGTTCTGTGCATTCAACTAACAGAGTTGAAGCCTACTTTTGATAGAACAGTTCTGAAACACTCCTTCTTTCGAAACTGTAAGGGGACATTCCGAGTGCTAAGGGGCCTGTAGTGGAAAAAGGGATATCTTCAAATAAAAACTACACAGAAGCATTCTGTGAAACTTCTTTCTGTTCTGTGCATTCAACTAATAGATTTGAAGCTTACTTTTGATAGAGCAGTTCTGAAACAC
>NW_026658799.1:0-1379 GCF_009828535.3 Hylobates moloch | reverse complement strand
AACTAATAGATTTGAAGCTTACTTTTGATAGAGCAGTTCTGAAACACACTTTCTGTAGAAACTGAAAGGGGACATTCTGAGCACTAAGGGGTCAATAGTGGAAAAACGAATATCTTCAAATAAAAACTACATAGAAGCATTCTGTGAAACTACTTTCTGTTCTGTGCATTCAACTAACGGAGTTGAAGGATACTTTTGATTGAGCATTTCTGAAACACTCTTTATGTAGAAACTGGAAGAGGACATTTTGAGCACTAAGGGGCTTTTAGTGGAAAAAGGAATATCTTCAAATAAAAAGTACACAGAAGCATTCTGTGAATCTTCTTTCTGTTCTGTGCATTCAACTAACAGAGTTGAAGCTTACATTTGATTCAGCAGTTCTGTAACACTCTTTCTGTAGTAACTGCAAGGGAACATTTGAAGCGCTAAATAGCCTATAGTGGAAAAAGGAATATCTTCAAATAGAAACTGCACAGAAGCCTTCTGTCAAACTACTTTCTGTTCTGTGCATTCAACTGACAGACTTGAATCTTACTTTGGATAGAGCAGTTCTGAAACACTCCTTCTGTGGAAACTGTAAGGGGACATTCGGAGCGCTAAGGGTCCTATAGGGGAAAAAGGAATATCTTCAAATAAAAACTACACAGAAGCATTCTGTGAAACTTCTTTCTGTTCTGTGCATTCAAATAATAGATTTGAAGGTTACTTTTGATAGAGCAGTTCTGTAACACTCTTTCTGTAGAAACTGGAAGGGGACAATCGGAGCACTAACGGGCCTATAGTGGAAAAAGGAATATCTTCAAATAAAAACTACACAGAAGCATTCTGTGAAACTTCTTTCTGTTCTGTGCATTCAACTAAGAGAGTTGAAGCTTACTTTTGATTGAGCAGTTCTGAAACACTCTTTCTGTAGAAACTGCAAGTGGACATTCGGAGCGCAAAAGGGCCTACAGGGGAAAAAGGAATATCTTCAAATAAAGACTGCACAGAGGCATTCTGTGAAATTTCTTTCTGTTCTGTGCATTCAACTAACAGAGTTGAAGCTTACTTTTGATTGAGCAGTTCTGAAACACTCTTTCTGTAGAAACTAGAATAGGATATTTTGAGCACTAATTGGCCTTTAGTGGAAAAAGGAATATCTTCAAATAAAAACTACACAGAAGCATTCTGTGAAACTTCTTTCTGTTCTGTGCATTCAACTAACAGAGTTGAAGCCTACTTTTGATAGAGCAGTTCTGAAACACTGCTTCTGTAGAAACTGCAAGGAGACATTCGGAGCACTAATGGGCCTACAGTGGAAAAAGGAATATCTTCAAAAAAAACTATCCAGAAGCATTCTGTGCAACTTCTTTCTGTTCTGTGCATTCAACTAACAGAGT
>NW_026658798.1:1653-3870 GCF_009828535.3 Hylobates moloch | reverse complement strand
GGTGCACTCGAGCTAGACACAGGGTGCTGATTGGCGTGTTTACAATCCATGAGCTAGACATAAAGGTTCCCCACATCTCCACCAGACTCAGGAGCCCAGCTGGCTTCACCCAGTGGATCCTGCACCCGGGCTGCAGGCGGAGCTGCCTGCCAGTCCCTTGCCGTGTGCTCGCATTCCTCAGCCCTTGGGTGGTTGATGGGACTGGGCGCCGTGGAGCAGGGGGTGGCGCTCGTCGGGGAGGCTCGGGCGGCACAGGAGCCCATGGAGGGGTGGGAGGCTCAGGCATGGTGGGCTGCAGGTCCTGAGCCCTGCCCCGCAGGAAGGCAGCCAAGGCCCGGCCAGAAATCCAGCGCAGCGCCAGTGGGCTGGCACTGCTGGGGGACCCAGTATACCCTCTGCAGCCACGGGCCCGGGTGCTAAGTCCCTTATTGCCTGGGGCCGGCAGGGCCGGCCGGGTGCTCCGAGTGCAGGGCCTGCTGAGCCTACGCCCACCCGGAACTCCAGCTGGCCCGCAAGCGCCGCACGCAGCCCCAGCTCCCGCTTGCGCCTCTCCCTCCACACCTCCCTGCAAGCTGAGGGAGCCAGCTCCCGCCTTGGCCAGCCCAGAAAGGGGCCCCACAGTGCAGTGGTGGGCTGAAGGGCTCCCCAAGTGCCACCAAAGTGGGATCCCAGGCAGAGGAGGCACCGAGAGCAAGTGAGGGCTGTGAGGACTGCCAGCATGCTATCACCTCTCAATCCCCCCTCTAAACAGGACACCCCAACTGCTGTTGGAGATTTGGCCGATGACCGCTCTAGCTACTTCCTGCTGGATAGGGGCAAAGAAGGGGCCCTGCAGTTGTAGTGTCCTTCAGAGGGGAACTCTCTAGGCCAGGGGAAGTGCCAGCGGGTCGGTCCAGGGGTCCTCGGTAGAAGTTGTTAGTTGAACTGATTTGGGGTTCCATTTGTAAGACCATCTGTAGCTTGATGGCCTCGATTCTAGAGGAAACAAGTTTGACAAGAAGGTTAAAAATACAGGGCCCAAAGGCGAGTAACAGCAAGATGGCTGCCATGGGACCTAGAAAGGGGAGAAGCCATGTTGACCAACTCCAGAGGTTGGTATAAGAATTTGAAAGGTGTTGTCTGATTTCAGGAGCCTTTTCCTGTAAATGCTGGGCGGCATCTCGTACTATCCCTGACTGGTTAGTGTAAAAACAACACTCTTCCCCTAAGAAGGTGCAGAGTCCTCCTTTCTCAGCAGTGAGGAGGTCCAGGCCTCGGCGGTTTTGGAGAGTCACTGCTGCTAAAGAGTCTATTTGGGATTGTAAAGTAAGGATAGATTTCGTTATTTCTTGTAAACTGTCTGAGAGGCAGATATGGGTTGAAGATCCACATAAATAGAATATGCCTTGGCTGGGTAGACAGAAATTTACCCTGGCTTTTAAAGGAATGGGATACGCTGTTTTTTCTTTACATAAGGAGCAAGGCAGGGGTAGCATGATGCAAGAAGGCCAGGGAGGCAGGACCCAGAGCATGGGGAAGTCTTTTTTTCTTTTCTTTTTTTTTTTGAGACAGAGTCTCTGTAGTCCAGGCTGGAGTGCAGTGGCGCAATCTCAGTTCACTGCAACCTCCATTTCCCAGGTTCAAGCAATTCTCCTGAGTAGCTGGGATTACAGGCACGTGCCACCACGCCCATCTAATTTTTGTATTTTTAGTAGAGATGGGGTTTCGCCATGTTGGCCAGGCTTGTCTCGAACTCCTGACCTGAAGTGATCTGCCTGCTTCGGCCTCCCTAAGTGCTGGGGTTACAGGCATGAGCCACCATGCCTGGCTGGGGAAGTCTTTTTCTATTGTTCTTATTGTTTTCTTTGTTTTGTGAGAGTTTGGACTTTATCCTGCAGATTTTCCAGCTGAGCTTCGCAGAGCACTAAAGTTTCACAGAGGCAGCTTTGTGGAACTACCCCAGTAGCTGCTGGTGGTGAGAGTGGAGGCAGGAGCGAGGAGGACAGTGGGCAGATGGGGCTATAGGATCAACACTCCACTCCAAAAAAAACCACAATTACTTTTGCACCAGCCTAACAGAATAGCTCCACTTTTACCTATGTCAAAAGGTTTGTTTTTTTTTTTAAACTTTGAGACAAGATCTCGCTCTGTCACCCAAGCTGGAGTGCAGTGGCACCATCACGGCTCACTGCAGCCTTGACCTCCTGAACCCAAGCAATCCTCCCACCTCAGCCTCAT
>NW_026658798.1:0-1643 GCF_009828535.3 Hylobates moloch | reverse complement strand
TATATTTTTGAGACGGAGTCTCGCTCTGTTGCCCAGGCTGGAGCGCAGTGGCGTGATCTCGGCTTACTGCAAACACCATCTCCCAGGTTCACGCCATTCTCTTGCCTCAGCCTCCCGAGTAGCTGGGAATACAGGTGCCTGCCACGACGCCCAGCTAATTTTTTTGTGTTTTTAGTAGAGACGGGGTTTCACTGTATTAGCCAGGATGGTCTTGATCTCCTGACCTCGTGATCCACCCGCCTCAGCCTCCCAAAGTGCTGGGATTACAGGTGTGAGCCACCACGCCCGGCCTGAACCCAGCCTTTTTTTAACCTTTTTAAAAGTCCCATTGTTTCAAAAAATCACCACCCACACACGTTTTAAAAATTTCTATTGTGGACAATGGGCATATGTTAAAGAATTTGGAGTAGGGGAGTTGACATATTTGACTTAAATATGTATCTGACTGTTATATGGAGAATGAATTATAAGAGGGCATGATTGAAGGCAGAGAAACCAATGAGAAGTCCAAGAAAGAAAATGAGGTGGCTTAGACTGGGGTGAAAGCTGTGGAAGTGGTGAGAAGTATGGGAATAAGCCTATGTTGAAGTAGAATTGGCAGGATGCAGTGATGGACTGGGGTGCAGGAGGTAAGGAGAAGATGTCAAGGATGACTTCTAGGTTTACTGCTTAAGGCCACTTGTTGAGTGTCATTTCCTAAGGTGGGGAAGTCTGATTTGGGCAAAACTTGAGTTCAGTTTTGGCTAGATTTGTTTGGGATATCAGTGAGACATCCAAGTGGAAATGTCATGTAAGTGGTTGGCTGTATGAGTCTGGAGTTGAGAGAGGAGGTGTAGAGTGGTTCTGGGAATCGGGATTCATCAGCAATGAAACTGAATGAGGCTGCCTGAGGACTGAGTGCAGGTAGCGAAGAAGAAGGAATCTGGGGACTAAGTCCTGGGACATTGCAACGTTTAGAGAGCCGAATGATTAGAAGGGCTTGGCAAAGAAGAGTGAGGAACAGCAGCCAGTGAGGTAGGAAATCCAGGCAAGTGTGAAGGAGTCCCAAAAGCCCAGTGAGAAAAGAGTTTCAAGAAGGACTGAGTGATCAGTGGAACAAATGGTGCTAAGAAGCATAGTAAGTTGACAGACAATTGACCATTGGGATTGATAAACTGGAGAAAATCAGGGACCTTGACAAGAACAGCTTTTGTGAAATGATGGGGATGGAAGCTAGATTGGAATGGGTTGAAAATGAACAGATTAAAAAAGAAGAGTGGCCAGGTATGGTGGCTTATGTCTATAATCCCGGTGCTTTGGGAGGCCAAGGTGAGAGGATCACTTGAGGCCAGGAGTTCAAAACCAACCTGGGCAATATAGCGAGACCCCCAGTCTCTACAAAAAATAAAATAAAATAAAAATTAGCCAGGTGTGGTGGCTCATGCCTGGGTCCAGCTACACAAGAGGCTGAGGAAAAAAAAAAAAAAAAAGTAAATTGGAAGTGAAACATTGAAGCCATGTGTGTAGACAATTATTTTAAGAGTTGTATCTTATTTTAGGAGGGTGGAAATAAGTTCAGTTTGAAGCAGGTTGAATCTGAGATACCTATAAGACGTCCAGACAGAGTGTCCAGTTAGGCAGATAGATATACAGCCCTGAAGCAC
>NW_026658797.1:0-3870 GCF_009828535.3 Hylobates moloch | reverse complement strand
ATTGCTGGGCCCAGTGATATGTCATAATCTTTCTATAGAAAGAGTGCAAGTGGAAGAGGAGACTCACATCTCATACATAATGAATTCAGAGATATGTCACAAGGGCCACTGTAGGCGTAGCCTAGGCAGGAGCTTCTTATCTCTTTGGTGTTTGGTGCAGTGATATGTCAAAATACCCAAAATATGTAGGGCCCAGGCAATAGAAGAGAATTACATAACTTAGGTACCAGGTCCAGTGATATTTCACAATTCTCAAATTAGGCAGGACCAAGGCAGAAGAAGATAGTCACACCACCTAAGTAATAAACAAAAAATACATCATATCATAATACACCTCTAGGCAGGGCCTTCGTAGGATAGTTGCATCACCTAGCTGTTGGATTCAGCCACATTTTCAAATACACAATGTATGCAGGGCCCAGGAAAAAGAGGAGAGTCAAATCACCTAGGTACTGGGCAGAGAGACACTTCACAATTCCTCACTGGGCACAGCCCAAACAGTGGAAAATAGCCACATCACCTAGGTGCTGGTTACAGCAGTTATGTCACAATATCCCTTGAAACAAGGGTGAGGCAGGAGAGTCACATCACCCATGTGAGGGACCCAAAGATATGTCACAGTGTCTTGTGTAGGCAGAGGAAAGGCTGGAGGATCATATCACCCGGGTGCTAGACTCAGCAATATGTCACAATGGCCCATGTGGGCAAAACACAGGCAGGAGAGTCACATAGCCTATGTGCAAGGAGCAGTGATATGTCAAAATTCTCTCTATGGTCAGAACCAAGACAAGAGTGTAGATTCGCATTGACTAAATGCTGGATGCAGCAAGATGTCACTATCCAATCTGTGGCCTGAGCCCAGGCAGGACAGTAAATTTGCTCAAGTGCTAGGCTGAGGTATATGTCACAATCACAGCTGCAGGAAGGTCCAGAGAAGAGATTAACAATCCTGCACGTCTTGGTTTTAGGTATAAGAGGCGCCACCTCCTGTATGTTGGATCTAAGTGTATAACCCACAATCTCAACAGTTTACTGAATCTGTTCATAAAAGCCTTAATCCCTCCTGCAGACAGTGTCCCTTTAGTGAAGTCAATGCCTCACAGATATGCTGGATCTTGGACTGAGAGTCACCAACCCATCTGTGAACTGAATCCATTTATGCATCAATTTTTCAATTTCAACTTACTTTGGGTATGAGATTCAGAACCTAAACAGTGGCCTGTATTTATCCAGAAGAATGACAATATTTACTGTCAGCTTGGTGTACATATGAGTGTCATAATCTCACCTGCGTGCTGTGCTCTGTTAGGACACCCTCCGTACCACCAAAGGGCTTTCTACAATATATATTAAACTCACAATATGCTCTGCGATTTTTGTGCTCATATAGACCCATGATCCTACCTGTGGCCCCAAGCCCAGTAATGAGAGTCCACATCTCTCCAGATGGATATGTCCAGATAGAAGAGATCTAACCTGCCAGAATTAGAAATACATCACCATCCCAATTGTAGCTGGGTGTTCACATATGACAGTCACAATCTGAACTGTGGGCTGTGTCAATGTGTGAAATTCAGGACCTCTCCAATGGGCTCTGTCCTTGTGTGAGGGTGACAGTCTTAACAGTTGATGGGATTTGCATACAAGAAACACAATCTCACCTTGTATTGTGCCCTGTGATGACATTTTCTATACCCCTCGAGGGCTTTATATGATATGTAAAAGAACAGTAATCCTTTATGGCCTTTACACAAAGAGGAGACCCATGATCTCACTCATTTTCCTAAGTCTAGCTATGGGAGGTAGTATCTCTTCTATTAGCTGGTTTGAGGTATGAGGTAACCAATGCACCTGGTAGCTGGCCAAAATATATGTCACAATTCTACCTGTGGCTAGGGAGCAAGCAGGAGAGTCACATCAAGTAGGTTTTTGGCAAGGATATGTCAAAATCTTCCCTGAGGGCAGAAACCACACAGGAGCCATATCACCTAGGTACTCAGCCACAGATAGAGTACAATCCCCTCCTGAAAGCAGAGCACAGGCAGCAGAGTCATATCACCTGGGTGCTGAACTCAGTGATATGTCACAATGCTCCCTCTGGTCACAGCCTTGGCAGGAGAGACACATCACCTGGTGCCTGGGTCCAGCGATATATCACAACATTTTCTGTGGACAGGATGCAGGCAAAAGAGGAAACTCACATATGTTAGGTGTCAGACACAGAAATATTTTACAAGGCCCCTTATGGGCAAGCCAGAGCATCCCAGCCCAAAGGAATGACACCTAGCAATATGTAACAATACCTAAAATATGTGGGGCCCAGGAAAAACAGAAAAGTAGCATAACCTAGATTCTGGGCCCAGTGATATGTCAGAATTCTCCCTTTCAGCAGGGTTCAGGCAGAAGAGGAGAGTCACATCACCTAGGTGATACATGAACAGATATATTATAATACCTCTGTAGGCGAGCCCAAGCAGGAGATTTGCATTATGAAAGTGTTGGGTCCAGGTAGGAGAGAAAAATCACATCACCTAGGTGATGAGCCCAGTGACATATCACAATCTGTTCTTGGGCAGAGACCAAGCAATAGAGGAAAGTCACTTCACCTGGGTTCTAAGGCCAGTGATATGTCACTATGCTCTCTGTGAAAAGTGCTAAGGCACAAGTATAGGCTCACATCACCCAGGTATGAGTTCAGTGATATGCCACAATTCCATCTGTAGGGCCCAGGCAGAAAGGTTAAATCACTCAGGTGCTGGGAAGAGGCATATGTCACAATCACATGTGCAAGAAGGTCTAGGGATGAGATTAAGAATCCCACACATGTCCTGGTTCTAGGTATGAGAGTCAATACCTGCTGTATGTTGTGTCTAATTACATGAGTCACCATCTCAAAGGTGGGCTGGATCTGTATTTGAAAGCCTCAATCTCTCCTGTGAATTGTGTTCCCCTAGTGGAGTCAGAGGCTCACAGGTGTCTTGAATCTTGCTTTGAGAGTCAACAAAACATCTGTGGACCAGATCCACATATGTAATTCAATTTTCCAACTTTCAGCTGTCTTTGTGTGTGAGGTTCAAAGTCTCAACAGTGGGCCATGTTCATATGGGAGAATGACAGTCTTTACTGTTGGCAGGGTGTGCACATGAGTGTGATAATCTCACCTGTGTGCTTGGCCCTATTACACCACTCTTTGTACTATCCTAGGGCTTTATACAGTTTGAATGAGAGTTACAATCCAGTCTGAGACTTTCATGCTGGTATAAACCTATGAGTGCATCTAAGGTAATTAAGCCCAGGTATGAGTCAACATCTTTTCAATTTTCTGAATCCAGATAGAAGAGCCTTCATCTTCCTATGAGCTTCATTTAAAAATGTTTTGCTGGCTGGGCATGGTGGCTCACACCTATAATCCCAGCACTTTGGGAGGCCGAGGTGGGCAGATCATAATATCAGGAGTTCAAGACCAGACTGGCCAACATAGTTAAACCCCATCTCTACTAAAAATACAAACATTAGCCAGGCTTGGTAGCACATGCATGTAGTCCCAGCTACTCGGGAGGCTGAGGTAGGAGAATTGCTTGAACCTGGGAGGTGGAGGTTGTGGTGAGCCAAGATCAAGCCACTGCACTCCAGCATGAGCAACAGAGCAACACTCCATCTCAAAAAAAAAAAAAAAAAAAGTTTTGCTACCCTAAATTTGACCAGATGCTCACATATGACAGTCACTTTTTTTTTGTTTTCTTTGTTGAGATGGGGTCTCACTCTGTCATCCAGGCGGGAGTGCAGTGGCTCAATCTTGGCTCACTGCAACATCCACCTGCTGGATTCAAGCAATTCTCCTGCCTCAGCCTCCCAAGCAGCTGTGATTAC
>NW_026658796.1:0-3870 GCF_009828535.3 Hylobates moloch | reverse complement strand
GGCCGGGCAGAGGCGCTCCTCAGTTCCCAGACGATGGGTGGCCGGGCAGAGGCGCTCCTCACTTCCCAGATGATGGGTGGCCGGGCAGAGGCGCTCCTCACTTCTTCCCGCACGGGGCGGCCGGGCAGAGGCGCTCCTCACTTCTTCCCAGACGGGGCGGATGGGCAGAGGCGCTCCTCACTTCTTCCCAGACCGGGCGGCCGGGCAGAGGCGCTCCTCACTTCCCAGACGATGGGCAACCGGGCAGAGGTGCTCCTCACTTCCGAGATGATGGGCAGCCGGGCAGAGGCGCTCCTCACTTCCCAGACGATGTGCGGCCGGGCAGAGGCGCTCCTCACTTCCCAGACGATGGGTGGCCGGGCAGAGGCGCTCCTCACTTCCCAGACGATGGGCGACCGGGCAGAGGCGCTCCTCACTTCCGAGATGATGGGCGGCCGGGCAGAAGCGCTCCTCACTTCCCGGACGATGGGTGGCCGGGCAGAGGCGCTCCTCACTTCCCAGATGGGGAGGCCGGGCAGAGGGGCGGCCGGGCAGAGACGCACCCCACCTCCCAGACGGGGCGGCGGCCGGGCAGGGGCTGCAATCCCAGCACCCTGGTAGGCCAAGGCAGGCCGCTGGGAGGCGGAGGCTGCCGCGAGCCCAGACCACGCCACCACACTCCAGCCCGGGCAACACCAAGCACCGGGTGAGCGAGACTCCGTCTGCAGTCCCAGCACCTCGGGAGGCCGAGGCGGGCAGAGCACTCGGGGTCAGGAGCTGGAGACCAGCGTGGCCAACATGGCGAACGCGTGCCTGCAGCCAAAGGAGAAAAAGCAGGCAGCGGTGGCGCGCGCCGGCAGTCCCAGGCAGTCCGCGGCGCGGGGCAGCAGCGAGCCTAGTAGATTGCAGCCTGGGCCACAGAGGGGAAAGGAAGGAAGGAAGGAAGGAAGGAAGGAAGGAAGGAAGGAAGGAAGGAAGGAAGGAAGGAAGGAAGGAAGGAAGGAAGGAAGGAAGGAAGGAAGGAAGGAAGGGTTAACTTTGTTAATGATTGGCAAGGCCAGGCACGGTGGCTCACGCATGTAATCCCAGCACTTGGGGAGGCCGAAGCGGGCAGATCACGAGGTCAGGAAATCGAGACCATCCTGGCTAACATGGTGAAACCCCGTCTCTACAAAAATACAAAAAAATTAGCCGGGTGTGGTGGCAGAGGCCTGTAGTCCCAGCAACTCGGGAGGCTGAAGCAGGAGAATGGCGTGAACCTGGGAGGTGGAGCTTGCAGTGAGCCGAGATCGTGCCACTGCACTCCAGCCTGGGAGACAGAGGGAGACTCCGTCTCAAAAAAAAAAAAAAAAAATTGGCAAAAAAAGTCTACAAGATTGTGGAATTCACAATCTGGTATTGATCAAAAGTTGGCAAATCAAATTAATGATCTTAGACAAACTGTCATCTGGATGGGAGATAGTCTCATGAGCTTAGAACATCCTTTCCAGTTACAGTGTGACTGGAATATGTCAGATTTTTGTATTACACCCCAAGTTTATAATGAGTCTGAGCATCACTGGGACATGGTTAGATGCCATCTACGGGGAAGAGAAGATAATCTCACTTTAGACATTTCCAAATTAAAAGACTGAATTTTCGAAGCATCAAAAGCCCATTTAAATTTGGTACCAGGAACTGAGGCAATCGCAGGAGTTACTGATGGCCTCGCAAATCTTAACCCTGTCACTTGGGTTAAGACCATCGGAAGTACTACTATTATAAATTTCATATTAGTCCTTGTGTGCCTGTTCTGCCTGTTGTTAGTCTGCAGGTGTACCCAGCAGCTCTGAAGAGACAGCGACCATCCGGAATGAGCCCTGATGACGATGGTGGTTTTGTCGAAAAGAAAAGGGGGAAATGTGGGGAAAAGAAAGAGAGATCAGACTGTTGCTGTGTCTATGTAGAAAGAAGGAGACATAAGAGACTCCATTTTGGTCCGTACTAAGAAAAATTCTGCCTTGAGATGCTGTTAATCTGTAACCCTACCCCCAACCCTGTGCTCCCTGAAACATGTGCTGTGTCCACTCAAGGTCAAATGGATTAAGGGCTGTGCGGGATGTGCCTTGTTAAACAAATGCTTGAAGGCAGCATGTTTGTTAAGAGTCATCACCACTCCCCAATCTCAAGTACCCAGAGACACAATACACTGCGGAAGGCCGGAGGGATCTCTGCCAAGGAAAGCCAGGTATTGTCCAAGGTTTCTCTCCATATGATAGTCTGAAATATGGCCTCATGGGAAGGGAAAGACCTGACCGTCCCCCAGCCTGACACCCGTCCCCCAGCCCGACACCCGTAAAGGGTCTGTGCTGAGGAGGATTAGTAAAAGAGGAAGGCCTCTTTTCAGTCGAGATAAGAGGAAGGCATCTGTCTCCTGCTCCTCCCTGGGCAATGGAATGTCTCGGTGTAAAACCCGATTGTATATTCCATCTACTGAGATAGGAGAAAACCGCCTTAGGGCTGGAGGTGGGACATGCTGTCAGCAATACTGCTCCTTAAGGCACTGAGATGTTTATGTATGTGCACATCAAAAGCACAGCACTTTTTTCTTTACCTTGTTTATGATGCAGAGACATTTGTTCACATGCTTTTGTGCTGACCCTCTCTCCACTATTACCCTACAGTCCTGCCACATCCCCCTCTCCGAGAAACGCCCAATAATCATCAATAAATGCCAAGGGAACTCAGAGACTGGTGCCGGCGCAGGTCCTCCGTGTGCTGAGCGCCGGTTCCCTGGGCCCACTTTTCTTTCTCTATACTTTGTCTCTGTGTCTCTTTCTTTTCTCAAGTCTCTGGTTCCACCCAACGAGAAAAGCCCACAAGTCCGTGGAGGGGCAGGCCACCCTTTCATCTATTTAATATGTAAACGACGCTTTTTCCAACTCGGACCCGGCAGAATGGCTCCCGCAAAGAAGGGTGGCGAGAAGATAAAGGGCCGTTCTGCCATCAACGAAGTGGTAACCCGAGAATACACCATCAACATTCACAAGCGCATCCATGGAGTGGGCTTCAAGAAGCGTGCCCCTCGGGCACTCAAAGAGATTCGGAAATTTGCCATGAAGGAGATGGGAACTCCAGATGTGCGCATTGACACCAGGCTCAACAAAGCTGTCTGGGCCAAAGGAATAAGGAATGTCCCATACCGAATCCGTGTGCGGCTGTCCAGAAAACGTAATGAGGATGAAGATTCACCAAATAAGCTATATACTTTGGTTACCTATGTACCTGTCGCCACTTTCAAAAATTTACAGACAGTCAATGTGGATGAGAACTAATCGCTGATCGTCAGATGCATCGAATAAAGTTATAAAATTGCAAAAAACAAAAATATGTAAACGACGAAAACGTTCATTACATTATTATTTATGTATGTATGTATTCATTTTGAGACGGAGTCTCACTCTGTCACCTAGTCTGGAGTGCAGTGGTGCAATCTTGGCTCACTGCAACCTCTGCATCCCGGGTTCAAGCAATTCTCCTGCCTCAGCCTCCTCAGTAGCTGGGATTACAGGCCCACGCCAACACGCCCGGCTAATTTTTGTATTTTTAGTCGACACGGGGTTTCACCATGTTGGCCAGGCTGGTCCCGAACTCTTGACCTCGCGATCCGCCCGCTACGGCTTCCCAAAGTGCTGGGATTACAGGCGTGAGCCACCGTACCTGGCCCATTACGTTATTTTTTAAAAAATCAATGTGACTCTTTTGACAAATTAGAATGGTTTAATAACGTTGGTTACACTGGGCACCAGGTGGCTCACGCCTGTAATCCCAGCACTTTGGGAGCCGGAGGTCAGGAGTTCGAGATCAGCCTGGCCAACATGGTGAAACCCTGTCTCTACTAAAAATACAAAA
>NW_026658795.1:0-3871 GCF_009828535.3 Hylobates moloch | reverse complement strand
TATTCAGGTTATTGTAGTTATATTTTATATCCATGTTTCTGTCAAAGGTTTTCGGTGCAGGGTTTCCCAGTGGAAAGGTAAATGATTATATGTGGTGGAGAATAAATGTAAGAGGGCTTGGAGAATGGAAGCCACACCTCAGCCACTTGGCCCAGACCACAGGGCTACTCCTGTTTTGAGAATTTCCAGCTTACTGCCTTATAAAATTACATAGCATGGTATTTATGGTGCTAGAGCACCAAGAAAAATTCAATAAAATGATGAATTTGACATTTCTGACTCAATCTCGTCTTCCATATTTTTCAAGAGGTTTTATGATTGCATATATTAGGGGCCAGCAAAACTTTTCTGTAAAGGGCTAGACAGTAAATATTTCTAGGCATTGCTGGCCATGTGGTTTCTGTTGCAGCTACTTACGTCTGCAGGTGTAGTACAGAAGCAGTCATAAACAATACATAAACAAATGGCCATGGCTTTGTTTTCTGACCCCTGGCATAAATCTGTGAGACACTGAATGTGGCAGGCAGCCTCTATGATGGCTGCCAGGGATCCCTGTCTTTGTGAAATGCTGTTATTCATGCTCTGGTGTAAGCCACTGCTTTTGATTATGAGCTGACCTCATTCACTCATTTCTAATAAATAGATTACAAGTCTGTGAAGCAATAGATTATAATCTACTCTCAGAAGTCATGAGAGTAAGCTATAAAAAGGCTGTGGGTTCAGTTTTGGATGACTTCTCACTCTTCTTGCTCTGATGGAAGCCATCTGCCATGTTTTGAGTTGCCCTATAGAGAGACCTACAAGGCAATGAACTGAGAGGGTTCTCTGGCTAACATCTAGGGAGGCACTAAGGCTCTTAATATACCAGCCCATATGGAACTAACTCTCTCCAATAACCATGTGAGTGAGTTTAAGGAAGTAGATCCCTCCCTGTGTAGGCTTCAGAGAAATCTGCAGCCCTGGGTGACAGCTTAACTGCAACTTCATGACTGAGCTTGATCTAGAAGCACCCAGCTGGGCCATGCCTGGTTTCTACCATCCACGGAATGTGTGAGATAACAATGTTTCTTGTTTTCATCCACTAAGTTTTGTGATAATTTGTTATATAGCAATGGATAACTATTGTTAGTGTATAGTGCAAAGAATGGAAGAAATTTAGAGACCTGTGTTTCGGCCCCAGTTTTTTTTTTTACAAATTTACTATGTAAATTTAGGCTAACTGTTGACCAAGTCTAGCCCTTCCATTTTTTTATTCTTCCTACAAAAGGGAATGGAATCATGGATTTCTGAGGTTATTACAGGTCTAAGTCTTCATGGTTGATTGAATTGAGTCAAGCTGATTCCTGCATCTAAACCAGAGTCTTGAATTGGAAACCCATAAGTAAAATACAGTCGATCGAAGTATTTTGATATTAGGCATCAACATTTAAAAAACTAAAAATTTTATATAAAAATCCAGTTTTCTGACTTCTACAGAAAAATTCAATGATTAAACCACCAGGGCTCACATTTCTACAAGTAACACTAAGATTTATCCAAAAATCTCTTGTCCCGTTACATCACAGGTCCCCAACCTCTGGGCCATGGACCAGTACCACTCCCTGGACTGTTAGGAACTGTGCCACACAGCATGAGGTGGGTGACAGGCAAGTGAGTGAAACTTCATCTGTATTTACAGTTGCTCCTCATCACTCACATTACCACCTGAGCCCTACCTCCTGTCAGATAAGTGGCGGCCTTAGATTCTCATAGGAGCACGAACCCTATTGTGAACTGTGCATGCCAGAGATCTAGGTTGCATGTTTCTTATAAGAACCTAATGCCTGATGATCTGTCACTCTCTCCTATCACCCCCAGATAGAGCTCTTTAGTTGCAGGAAAACAAGCTCAGGGCTCCCACTGATTCTACACTATGATGAGTTGTATAATTATTTCACTGTATGTTACAATGTAATAATAGAAATAAAGTGCACAATAAATGTAATGCACTTGAATCATTCCAAAACCATCTCCCCACCTTGGTCCATGGAAAAATTGTCTTCTACAAAGCTAGTCCCTGGTGCCAAGAAGGTTGGGGACAGCTTCTTTACATAGAATATGAGTGTTCCAATGCACTGCAGTACCCAATTCCTTACTATCTCTCACTGGCCTGGCTCTGATGGACTTTGGGGAACCACTTGAATGATGCTTGATTTTATATTGAGATCTTCCCTAAAACAGAGAAATTATGTTCTTTTACCATCTGGTTGTATCTAGGGTCCAGGACACTGGCCAATTTTTAGCTCAATATGGGCTTCGTGAAGTTCTGTGATGTCATAACATCTAGATTCTCAAGTCCCGCTGACACAAATTTCAGGGAAATCCCAGATCAGAGCCACATATTCTTATGTTAGAACACTAAAGCTCTTATGTTCTTCTCTCTCTTCCTCACATCTAGAATACATCTCATCCCTCCATCTTTACAGAAAAAACACACATTTCTACATACACACACACATTTCTAGTTTCACTCCATTGTGGTTGGTAAAACACACTTCATATGATGTTAATCTTCTTAAATTTATTAACTTGTTTTGTGGCCTCACATGTTATCTACTCTGGAGAATATTCTACGTGCCCTTGAGAAGAATGTGTATTCTGCTGTTGAATAGAATGTTCAGTATATGTCTGTCAGGTCCATTTGGTCTTTAGTGTTGTTCAAGTCCACTGTTTCTTCATTGTGTTTCTTTCTAGATGACCTATCCAATGTTGAAATTGGTGTATTGAAGTCTCTGCTATTACTGAATTGCTGTTACTCCTTTCAGTTCTGTAAATCTTTGCTTTATATATTTATAATTGTTTTATTTTCTTGATGAATTGACCACTTTAACATTATATAATAACTTTATTTGTCTCTTGTCACAGTTTTTGGCTTAAAGTCTCTTTTATCTGATATAGGAACAGCCACTCTTGCTCTTTTTGGTTACCATTTGCATGGGATATTTTTCCAATCCCTTCACTTTCAGCCAGTGTGAGGCCTTCTAGCTAAAGTGAGTCTTTTGTAGACAGCATATAGTTGGATCTGGCTTTTTTATATATTCAACCACTTTACAGGTTTTGATTAGAAAATTTAATCCATTTACATTCAAAGTGATAGGTAATGACTTACTATTGTCATGTTGTTAATTGTTTTTCTTTAGTGTTTGTAGTTCCTTTGCTTATAAAATCAATATACTACTTTTTTTCTCTTTCTAAACTTCAGATCTCAGAGTATATTTAAGAATATCACATCTTTGAGCAGTTGCTCATTAATTCAATCTCAAAACTGGGCATCTTCTTTAAGTCAAGCTATGAGTTCCTCATGCCATTCTGTGCAATGGCAAACTAAAAATGTGTTTTCGTTTTTCTCCAAAACAAATTGAAATCTCTTTAACTAGTTTTTGGAGATGGAAGATTATAGGAGTGGAAATCAGTACCCTCCTCTTCTCTATTCATCTCTGATACAAGCATGTGCACAGAGGTGGTTTTTGGCATTTCTCCATTTTCTGGGGACAGCCTCTTTGAAAAGGAAGTCTTTTTCTCTATTTTTATTTCCATAAAGGCTACTCAGCCAAATAAATGAGATAGCTGTTTATTTCCCTACCCTGCATTGTTTGTTCTTTTTTCAAGATTCCAACTTCTTCTTACCTTTTTTTGCTTTTTTCCAGGAGGAAAAAAATATTTCATTTGATCCTAACTTGAAGAATCCAGGCTCAACACCTCCTGAGATACAAAAAGAGGGTGACAGTGTGCCTTAATGATCCAAGAAGGCATGAGGTGGAGCAGGAAAGAAATCAAATGCTACATTGGTGAACAATGAGATCCTAGCTCTTGGGGAAGTGAGAAGCATCTC
>NW_026658794.1:0-3872 GCF_009828535.3 Hylobates moloch | reverse complement strand
CCGCACCACTCACTAACCAGGCACCCTCCGCCGAGCAATTTGAGCTCCTTGAGCCTCAGCATTCTTGTGCATCCAGCGGACAGAGGCGTAACCCGTGCGTATTGCTCTGGTGATAAATGAGCTGAGGTGTATGAAGGCACTGCCAATTGTGTGAAGGCATGCATCCAGTGTTATTACCGTGAGCCTTACATTCTGGGTTTCAAAAGTGCCATTCAGAGAATCCTTGCCTTTATGGCCCCCAGCAGCATATGAAAGATAGAGCTTCTACTCAGAAGGCCTAATTGCATAACTTGAGCAATTTAGCTGGAAATGTTAAACACTGTCTGCATCCGGGAGCTGGAATGGAGGGAACCACGTGGATAGGAGGTCGGGGATCTCCTTTAGGGAGCATTGAGTTTAAGGAGACTGGCACCCTCTGTGTTCATCCAGAGAGGTGTGGTGGATTAATACAATGCAGACCCTGAGTTTTAATAATGAGCCCAACAAACTCCAGGGAAAATAATTGAAAGGAAACTCTCTTAAGTCAGATTTGGTTCCTCCAAACGCATTTGCAATCTCCCTTCCTGTAGGGGTGGGGAGTGGGGAGAAAACTTTAGGTTAACAAGTTAATGACACCTGCCTACTGTGCCTTTAATTACCCTGCAAACCTCAGGCAGAGACGGACAACTGCAAGAGCCATATGCAGATTTCAGAGCTGTCTACACACAGATAACACAGCCTCCTCCCACAAGCTTTCCTGACAAAGATGAGCGTGATTCCAGGAAGCCCACCTTCACAGGGCAAGTGAAACTAATAATTTTTTTTTTTTTTCACAAGGTGTCTCTTTTAATCTTCAGAACAGACCCTGAGAGGTCAATATTATTGTGTTTATTTACCCAGGGGGAAACTGATGCTTAAAGGTATTAAATATGTCAAAGATCACACAGACCAGAAGTAAGGCAGTTGGGACGAGAGCTCCGGTCTCTCTGGCCAAGAACCTGGGTTCACGCAAGGATTTCATGCAGCTTCGAGGGCCCCACTCACTCTCCCCTCCCTCCTTCCTCTTATCTTCCCTCTCTCTCTTTTGGTCTTTCTCTAATCTCTTTTATTGCCTACCTCTCTGTTTTCTGTTTTCCCTCCTTCCTCCCCACCCCACACACTTTCTTCCTCTCTTTCTTTTTCTTCTCTCCCTTTCTTTCCATTCTCCCTCCCTCCCGTCTCTTTCTCTCTCTTTTGTCCCTCCCTCCCTCCCTCCCTCCCTCCTTCCCTTCCTTCCTTCCTTCCTTCCTCTTCCCCAAGGCAGGTCATAAAAATCAGAACTCCTCTTTGCTAAAGCCAGCCATGAAATCTAAAAATATTATTCTGACCTGCTGGGTAAACTAATGGCCATAAAGAAATGACCTGACCTACATTGACTGTAGATCATAAGACCCCCATTCCAGAGAGGGTTGTGTCCCACACCCAGAAGGAAGGAACAGTGCTCAGAGAGGCCAAGAAAAATCTAGACAGAGAGGCCTTGCTGTGTGTCCCCACTCAGTCTATTGGCATTCCATCGAACCCTTTTTGTCCAATCCTATTTCTACTCAGCTGTCTACCCTTTGCTGAATCTAGCATGAAAATGGACAACTTCTTCTGTATCTTTGAGTCTTCATTCTGAATACTCCAATGTAAAAAAGTTATTCTTATTACTTGTTAATTATTATTATTTTCTTTTGCAACAGAGTCTCATTCTGTCACCCAGGCTGGAGTACAGTGCCACAATTTTGGCTCACTGCAACCTCTGCCTCCTGGGTTCAAGTGATTCTCCTGCCTCAGCCTCCTGAGTAGCTGGGATTACAAATGCCTACCACCACACCTGGCTAATTTTTGTATTTTTAGTAAAGATGAGGTTTCACCATGTTGACCAGGCTGGTCTTGAACTCTAGTCCTCAAGTGATCCACGTGCCTCAGCCTCCCAAAGTGCTGGGATTACAGGCTGAGCTACCACGCCTGGTTCCCATGTATACATGTTAAATGAATATGTTGCCTTTTCTCCTAGGAATCTGCCTCATATCAGAGAACCTTTAGGGAGCCAAGGGCTTTGCCCCCAACAGTCCTCACCAACTCATGCTTCTTGGACTCTGAGCTGGGATATATTTCTGTGCTCTTTTTTGCTCTCTGTGCTCCTTTGCTCTCATGTGGAGACCTTTATTTCTGCAGATCACTCCTGGTTTAAGGCGGGGATTTCCAATTTACTAAATGTCTGCTTTGTCTAGCTTCTTTAACACTGCTCATCTTACATAACATATGTTGCTAGCTGTCTTCAGACAATTCCATGAAGTTTATTGGAAAAAGTGAAGTAAACCACAGGACAGGACACCTAGTGCAAGTCCTGGGTCTCTAGTTTGCTGTGTTACCTTGGGCAAGCCCTTTCCTCTCTCTAAACTTCAGAGTTCCCAGCTGTAAAAGATATTCTCCTGAGATGCTTTCAGCTCTTCCATCTGCATGTAAATCCTGATACATAAGACGCTCCCCTCAACAATCCACGATGACCATGCGGTCTTTCTATAATGATCTGTGAGAGCAGGTGGAAGTCTGGGGTCTCCAAATTTACAAGAATTAAGTGAGATAAGTCATTCTGAATGCTTATCACAGCACTTGGAAAAACTAATTAATGTTAACACTTGCTGCAGTTATTATTTAGCATGCACCTCCAATGTCCTAAAAACATCACACAGAGAAAAATAAACAGCAACGTCTAGAAGATTTAAGCAATAAGGTCTGAGGAAAAAAGCAGATCCTATGATGATGTATATAAC
The DNA here is from genome assembly GCF_009828535.3 of Hylobates moloch. Classification (NCBI taxonomy): domain Eukaryota; kingdom Metazoa; phylum Chordata; class Mammalia; order Primates; family Hylobatidae; genus Hylobates; species Hylobates moloch. The sequence continues at coordinate 1,095 of NW_026658794.1, read as the reverse complement.
ATCCTGATGGAGAATTTCAGAATTAAGTTCAGAATGAAGGGGATTGTTCTTTCTCAGAAAGACCAAATTTGAGACTTCAGGAAGTGTGGTTCTGATCATCTGGGGACAAGGAGATCTTGGTTTTTGGTTTGGGACTTTCATGTATGTTCCTGTGCATGACACTGGTCAAATATTCACCACTCTGGACCCAATTAACTTGCTTGGAAACCTCAAAACAGTCTCTAACATGTATATGCGATTTACCAATATATATATAAAAAATACAACAGAGTCTAGTATTTATTTTCTTATTTATTCATTACTTGTATTACCATTTACTATGGATGTTTTATGCAAGTGTAACAATACCACCATTTTGTGGTGGTTGCGGTAACAACTACCATAAAATCTCCATAATTTTAAATGATTTCTCACTCATAAAACATTCCTATCATGTGACAGCAGAAGTGCACTGCTCCACAGAGGCATTCAGGGATCTACACCAGGGGAAGCTCCCTTGTAACACAGACTTCTACCACCACAAAGACAAGGAAAAGGAAAGCTTGGCAGAAAATGCACCTGCTCTTAGAGTGATACATGTCACTTCCTCCTACATGTCATTGGTCAAAGCAGGTCATATGGCCGTGCTTGAGATTTAGTAGGTGGAGACCATCCTACCAGGTGCCCTGGGCAAGAGAAACAAATATTTGTGAAGAGTATCTCCTCAGGGTATAAACACAACACCATACCTGACTGGTTGGATTTACATCATAATGTATCCTCACTTCCATGAGAGAGAGAGAGAGAGAGAGAGAAAAGAAGAAGAAGAAGAAGAAGAAGAAGAGGAAGAGGAAGAAGAAAAGAAGAAGAAGAAGAACAAGAACAAGAAGAAGAAGAAAAGAAGAAGAACAAGAACAAGAAGAAGAATGCATTAAGATTCCTTGTTTTTTACAAGGAAGCAAACTCTCCTCCATTTGAATTAACTTCCCGTCCCAATTTACTCAGTTTACCTAACAAGGCAAGAGCAAAACATCTGTTTCCCATGAATCCTTGTCAATTTCCATCAAGGGGCCAGGGAAGTAGGTGGTTCAGTGTCAGAACCAGTGGCCAGTAGAC
>NW_026658793.1:2007-3873 GCF_009828535.3 Hylobates moloch | reverse complement strand
TAACTTTAATTCTCCTGAACCTCAGTTTTCTATCCCCTAAAACAGACACACCTAATATTGTACCTGGCATATAGAAAGTACTCAATACCTATTAACACCAAAGTTGACCAAAACAGACCAAAAGTGGCAGTGGCAGGACCATGAGAAAGGTAAATGCCATTAATAAACATGACAGACAAACACCAGACATTAACTTATAAGTAGGCACTGAGTCTACTGGATGAAAGAAGAAAACAAAGGTTGATGAGATAACCAGTTTAAGTTCAGTTTATTAACAAGATTTGGTCTTAGTTATTATAGCTGAGTTATCTCAGAAATATATGTGATCAAAGGGAGTAAGTGTATCTTACCAAATCAAGATGCTCGTTTTTCAATCCCATCCAATATTTATAGAAAGGTCTCGATTAAAATTTGGATAATAAATTCTCAACTTTCCTAAATTTAAAGTTCTTGAAAACTGCTTTAAAGATGTTATATTTGTCCATTTTTAACAAATAATATTTGAGACATACCTCACTTTGGCAATAAAATCACATTACAAATACCTGTTTCAAAACTGCTCTTGCCATAGATAAGATGGTTTTACTCAACAGTAAGCTGGTTTTACTAGTCTAATTAGAGCAACAGGAAATTAGAATGAACAGATGGAATGAAGTCAAATTATAAGATACCAGTTTACCAGACAAAGGAGATTATATTTTACTCTCTGTGTACTGGGTAGTCCCTAAGGGTCTCTGGGCAAATGTAAAATATGAAAGTGGTGTGAGGAAGATGGGACATGTGGGGAAGACGGAAAGTCTGAGGAAGATGAGAAGAATGAGGAAGCAACTATATGACAAAGTGAGAGGGAAGTCTGGATTTCATCGGTAGCTATGCAACTCCTGTGAATGGACCTGGACTTAAGGTCTCAGAAAAAAAATCAAAATTTAAAAATCTAGCCCTAATCTGCCTATGTAAAGTTTCAAATAATATTTATATAAACACTTAAGATTACTGAGAAGAAAACCATGACAGTAGTATACAATAGAAAGAAAGGAGAAGATAAAAGCTACTCTTTTTTATTTTATTTTATTTTTTGAGACGGAGTCTTTCTCTGTCACCCAGGCTGGAGTGCAGTGGTGCAATCTCAGCTCACTGCAACCTCCGCCTCCTGGGTTCAAGTGATTCTCCTGCCTCAGCCTTCCAAGTAGCTGGGATTACAGGCAGAGGCCACAATGCCCAGCTAATTTTTCTGTATTTTTAGTAGAGACAAGGTTTCACCATGTCAACCAGGCTGGTGTCAAACTCCTGATTTCAAGTGATCCACCTGCCTCGGCCTCTCAAAGTGCTGGGATTACAGGCATGAGGCACCATGCCCGGCTGTGATTTATGAAAACCACTCAATTTTCACTAAACATTATCAAAATGCTAAATATTACAATAGCATATTCTCCTGACATCTTTGAATATATAGCAATGTGAACTTTTATTTCTAAAAGCTGAAAGAAAAGCTCTGACTTTCAAATAAATACTATATTAGTACAAGTTTGGGTTTTTTTTTTTCCTTGAGACAGGGTAGGTCTTGGTCTGTCACCCAGGCTGGAGGACAGTGGCATGTTCATAGCTCACTGTAACCTCAAACTCCTGGGCTCAAGTGATCCTTCCAACCCATCCTCCCCAGTAGCTAGGAACATGAAGCTTGGCTAACTTTTTTTATTTTTTTTAATGATGGGGTCTCACTATGTTGCCTAGGCTGTTTTTTTCTCTTTCCCTCTAAAATAAATTATAACATGTTACTATACTTAGACAAAATCTATTATCCTTACATCAGAATTAAATATCAAATTATAATTAGGGTCTGTTAACCCCATAGTAAGAACACTATGT
>NW_026658793.1:1322-1852 GCF_009828535.3 Hylobates moloch | reverse complement strand
GGGCTTAAGTGATCCAACCATCTTGGCCTCCCAAAGTGCTGGGATTACAGGCATGAGCTACCATGCCTGGCCAAATAACTCTTTTGTTTTTAGGTATTTCTGGACTTGGAAATGCATAAACTCTAGCTTTTGATTGCTAAACTTTAAGCTCCCTGAGGACAGGTGCTGTATGCATCCGGCTTGCTATTTTACTCCCACCGTTTGGCACAGTGTTTCTGGCACTAAACATTTCCTCAATGAATCAATGTGCAAATTATTCTTTAAGTTGTGAATCTAAGATAGATGACTATTTTAGCATATTTAAGGAATGATATCTCATTAATTTAAACACTCTTTAATTCACAATTCATAATTTTCAGTTAGCTCTATACATTTAAAACTAGCTTACTGGCTGGGCGTGGTGGCTTATACCTGTAATCCCAGCACTCTGGGAGGCCAAGGCGGGTGGATCACTTGAGGTCAGGAGTTCAAGACCAGCCTGGCCAATGTGGTGAAACCCTGTTTCTACTAAAAATACAAAAATTAGCAGG
>NW_026658793.1:398-1312 GCF_009828535.3 Hylobates moloch | reverse complement strand
CCAGATTCCAGTACCTTATACATTATCCAAAATCATTTCATAAATCTTATGTGCTTATATGTCCAGCATAATTACTAGATATCCTGTACATTATCATCACAAAAAATGTGACTATATCAAGGAAAATTTGTGTTCTTTCTTCTTTTTTTTTTTTTTTTTAATGTTTTCAGATGGGGTCTTGCTCTGTCGCCCAGGCTGGAGTACAGTGGCGCGATCTCAGCTCACTGCAACCTCTGCTGCCTGGGTTCATGTGATTCTCCTGCCTCAGCCTCCCGAGTAGCTGGGATTACAGGCGCATGCCACCATGCCTGGCTGATTTTTGTATTTTTAGTAGAAACGGGGTTTCAGCATCTTGGCCAAGCTAGTCTTGAACTCCTGACCTCGTGACCCACCCATCTCGGTCTCCCAAAAGTGCTGGAATTACAGGCATGAGCCACTGCGCCCGGCCAGGTTCCTTCATTTTATGAAAAAGTAGACAAAGATACTTAAAAATTTTAAATTCATTACAGTGACTTGCCTGTATGTAATAACTAATTAGGTCTGTTATGGTCTAAATCAAGGGCAAACAACACCTGTTGCCTGTTTTGGCATTAATGCTGTGGCCATGACTCTTCCTAAAAGTTTAGATACTGCCACTCGTACCCCATAATTTGAGTTTTCCAAAGCCTTAAAGCAGAGAGTGGCTATATTTTCTAGTTCAGCAGTCCACATAAATACAGCTTCATTCTGTAGTTCTAGTAGACACTGGAATTAAAAACAAAAAAGTAAATAACATCCTACAACATCTGCTTCCAGAAATGGAATAGTAAGAACCAGACTCACCACCTCTCTTGAGATAACCAAAAAACTCGACAAAATAAATGAAACAACAGTTTTCAAGACACTGGACATCAGGCAGTGATGCATCTTAAGGT
>NW_026658793.1:0-388 GCF_009828535.3 Hylobates moloch | reverse complement strand
TTCTGCAATGTAAGGCATGTGGCGGACCCTAAGTCCCAATAAACTTAAAAGGATGAAAATCACACAGTATGTTCCCTGACAACAGAATTAAACCAGAAACCACAACACAAAAAGCTACTTAGAATCTCTCTTTAAGTGTTTGGAAATTAAACATCTGACTTCTAGATAACCCAGTGATAAAACAAGAATCCACAGGGGAAACAAAATATTTTAAAGAGAATGATGAAAGACATGGCCCATAAAAATATACAATGCACGGCTAAAGTGCTGCTTAGAGAGGAATCGACAGCTTTAAATATCTGTCTTCAAAATGAAAAAAGCCTTCAATAACTAAACCTCCCCTTAAAAAACTAGACAAGGATAACAAATTAAACCCAAAATACAAAAT
>NW_026658792.1:0-3873 GCF_009828535.3 Hylobates moloch | reverse complement strand
GAAACCATAGAATGACACCTGGTCCAGGTGTCAGGCTCACGAACCAAAGCAATGATCGTAAAAATGCTTCTGTGTTGCACCTCCAGCATAAAGTCTTTCAAGTATCTTTGCTCCAATTTTCCATTCAAATTGCCTACTATGTCTAAGACAATGGGTCAGGTGTGTCTGCTAGAGATAAATCTTCCACCCTCAAGGAGCTGACAGAAGAGATGAGTTTTAAAATAACTATAATTCAGGGAAGAAAATATTAAATGCCATATGAAAAGCACAAGGGAAAAAATAGTTTCAAATGATGAAGATCTCCCACTGAGACAATTAATAGGAAAAACTTTCCAAAAGAATAATAATTTGCAATTGACTTGGAGAGAATTGGTAGAATTTTGATAGCTGGGAAAGGAGAGTAGGAAAGGGCACTCCAAGTGGAGGAATTAGCCTTGAGCAAAGGTAGACTATACAAGGAATGTATTTAATGACAAAATGTCAGGTTAATGCCCTACAGGAGTTCAAAGTACTCTAATGTTACGATTAACCTAATCGTGTATGGTTAGATAATACAACTTTGGTTGGGACTTTGGGATTCTAGGATGTGTACGCTACTCTAGCTATGGCTTTTGAAAACCAAGGTTGCTGAACCCTTAAAAACTGTACCTCCAGCCAGGTGCGGTGGCTCATGCCTGTAATCCCAGCATTTTGGGAGGCCGAGGTGGGCAGATCACCTGAGGTCAGGAGTTCGAGACAAGCCTGGCCCACATGGCGAAACCCCACCTCTACTAAAAATACAAAAAGTAGCTGGGTGTGGTAGCACATGCCTGTAATCCCAGCCACTTGGGAGGCTGAGGCAGGAGAATGGCGTGAACTCAGGAGGCAGAGGTTGCAGTGAGTCGAGATGGTGCCACTGCACTCCAGCCTGGGCCACAGAGCAAGACTCCATCTAAAAAAATAATACGAATAAAATAGAAAAATAGAAAAAAAACTGCATCTCCCTCTTTCCCCCTCCACAGTCAGCAGGTGGACCCCTCATAATTACCCTAAAGTTAGCATTCCCAGAGCAAGTTAGTGACAGAGGCCACTGCCTATGGCCATTTCAGCTGAGCAGCAGTCTGATTATGGAAATAGGCTAAACAGATGTGTTTGGGGCTTTAAGTTTCCTTTGACTAATCAGGGTTCCTTTTCTCAGCCCAGTACGTTGTCATCTACTGCCTATGGAAACTCCTCCTTGTCACACAGGTTGGCTGACAGAAAAGCAACTTATCCCACCTATCAGTTGCAGGCAGGAAGGTAAGACCCTGCCCTGTAGATAATTTCCCACACAAACTTGGGTTGAAGTTCAAGAAAACTTACATTTTATGTAAATAATAACTTTTTATTATGTTCCAGTCACCCTAAATATATATTTTGTCATATGCTGCTTTAATTCTCACAATCCTGTAAGGAAGGTAGTATCAGGAATGGATCAGAATCAGGTAAGGTTTGGGCAGGTTAAGAAATGTACCCACGGTCACCCAGCCGGTAGGTAAGAGAGCCAGGTCCTTATTTAAAATTCTTTTCACTCAACAAGGCTGCCTGTCATGAAGACACTCCCTCCTCCTTCTTAGCTCTCTGATATTCTCATCTGGCAGGTGTCACAAGTGACAGTGCATGAACACTTGTTGATTGTCCAGATTTGAGCTAATGGACGTGCTGCCCAGACAGGTTCGTAGCTTCCCCTTAAACAGGTTTTCACAAGCTTCAAACCACAAAGTGAGAGGAAATAGGCAAGAGGGACTCCACCCAACAGCCAGAGAGTGGTTTCTACAGGCATCATCCTAATCTTCTGGTCCAGTCATCTTGGGCAAGAGGCGTTTTCTAGGCTCTCATGTGATGAGGAAATTAAAACTTCTCTTTCTGATGATGTCTTTAGTATAATAATAAATAAGTATTTTGTCTTTGTCTCCAGTTTCTGGCATACAGCAACTAAAACCCTTGGAATGTTCTGAGTAACAGGAGTGTATTTTGTTATTCAAAATGAGCCCCTCTCAGCCAGGCGTGGTGGCTCACACCTGTAATCCCAGCACTTTGGGAGGCCGAGGCAGGTGGATCACCTGAGGTCAGGAGTTTGAGATCAGCCTAGCCAACATGGTAAAACCCCGTCTTTACTAAAAATTCCAAAAATTAGCCAGGCATAGTGGCAGGTGCCTGTAATCCCAGCTACTCCAGCAGCTGAGACAGGAGAATCACTTGAACTTGTAGAAGCAGAAGTTGTAGTGAGCCAAGATCACGCCATTGTACTCCAGCCTGGGCAACAAGAGTGAAACTCTGTCTCAAAAAAAAAAAAAAAAAATCAAAATGAGCCCCTTTCAACCATATTCGAGTTCATGATAATGAGATGACCTTCAGGATGGGGGCTGGTGGTCAGAGGAATCAACTACTTCTTTAGATCATTGGAACTTCCAGTTTCACCCCTGACCTCTAGGGAAAGGAAAGGGGCTAGAGACTGAGTTCCACCACCAATGGCCAATGATTTAATCAATTATGCTTGTGTAATGGAAGCTCCATAAAAACCCCTAAATGATGGTATTCGCAGAGCTTCAGAGTTGACAAACACAACCATTTACCAGGAGGGTGGTGTACTCTCCCTCCATGGGGACAAAAGCTCCTGGGCTAGAGAGTCTTCCAGACCTCACCCTATGTAGTGCTTCATCTGGTTATTCATTTGTGCCCTTTATAATAAGCCAATAATAGTAAGTGCTATGGTTTGGATGTGGTTTGTCCCCACCAAAACTCACATTGAAATTTGACCCCCAATACGGCTGTGTTGGGAGGTGGAACCTAGTGGTAGGGGTCTGGTGCAGGGGGGCAGATCCATTATGAATAGATTAATGCCCTCTCAGAGGGGTGAGTTCTCTCTCTCATTAGTTCCCACAAGAGCAGGTTGTTAAGAAAGAATCTAGCTTCCTCAGTTTCTCTTTCTTGCTTCCTCTCTTGCCATGATCTTTTTTCCCATGTCCACTTCCCTTCTGCTTTCCATCACCCGTCAAAGCAGCATGAAGCCCTCCCCAAATGTGGCTGCCAACTTTGGACTTTCCAGTCACCAGAATCATGAGCCAAATAAACCTCTTTTCTTTATAAATTACCCAGCTTCAGATATCCTATTATAGCAATATGAAATGGACTAAGACAATGAGAAAAGTGTTTTCCAAAATTCTAACAAATCATTGAACCTGAAAGGGTGGGGGTATGCGAACCTCCCAACCTAATAGCCAAATCAGAAGTGTGGGTAGGCTGGGAACCCATATTTGTGACTGGCATCTGTATGAGGACAGTCTTGTGGGACTGAGCCCTTAAACCTATGGAGACTGACACTAACTCTGAGTAGCTAATGTCAGATTGAATTAAATTATAGGACACCCATTTGGTGTCCAGAGAGCTAGAGAACTGGTTGGTGTCAGGAAGAGAAAAACTCCACACCTTTAGTGTCAGAAGTATTGTGAATAAAAAACAGCTCAAAATATGAGAGGTATAAGACAATAAGAGCATACAGAGGTCAGTATCTGGGAATACCACCCTGTCTAGGCAGCCTATTTACCGCACAGTGTAAAGACTCAAGCCAGGGTAGCACAGGAGAAAGCCAACATATTTAAAGACAAAGCACTTGGGTTCAAATCCTGGTTCTGCCACTTATTAATTTTATTATCTACAAGTCACTACCATATCTAAAAAATAAGAATACTAATGCCTACCTCACAAAACTGTTATGAGAATGAAATGGGATAACAGTTGTAAAAGAGTTATTCAAATTTAAGTTATTATTATGGGGGAAATTAGACTTCAGGCTGATTAATAACTTCTCAGTGATAGCCAGACGTGTCTTGCCCCTCCATATAAGTCAGATCT
>NW_026658791.1:0-3873 GCF_009828535.3 Hylobates moloch | reverse complement strand
AGCATTTCCAGACAACGCCATCAGGAAAACCACAAAAATGACCACACAAATTACAGCTGGATGTTTGGATTGTCTGAAGAGTCCCATCAGGATGAAATCCGACCCTCCAGTGTGGTTGACCATCCAGGTGATGTTGGCCATGAGGTTTCACCTAGGCCACCAAGGAGAGTTTTGGAGTTAGTGTAATGTGTCCCTTTGAAATGAGTGTTTAGTGAGTACTCACTTTTGTGTGTGCTGATTTTGCTAACCTGAGTAAGTCCTGTGGGTCTGGGGATTTTAGTATATAAATGATATATAACAAATTTAAAAAACAAACTAAGAATTCACAACTATAGGCCAAAAGAATTGTATCTTATAGTAAGGTTGTCATGGTTCAAATTCATAAACGTTCCTGATGATAGTGTCATTTATCAACAAGTACTGGAAATTTGCAGAACCACCCTCCTTTGCTGTAGGGAAAAGAGAGAGAGATCAGACTGTTACTGTGTCTACGTAGAAAGGGAAGACATAAGAGATTCCATTTTGACCTGTACCTTAAACAATTGCTTTACTGAGATGTTAATTTTAACTTTGTCCCAGCCACTTTGCCCCAACCTGGACCTCACAAATCATGTGTTGTGTGGAATCAAGGTTTAAGGGATCTAGGGCTGTGCAGGATGTGCCTGGTTAACAAAATGTTTACAAGCAGTATGCTTGGTAAAAGTCATCGCCATTCTCTAGTCTCAATACACCAGGGGCACGATGCACCGTGAAAAGCCGCAGGGACCTCTGCCCGGAAAAGCTGGGTATTGTCCAAGGTTTCTCCCCATGTGACAGTCTGAAATATGGCCTCACGGGATAAGAAAGACCTGACCGTCCCCCAGCCCGACACCCGTGAAGGGTCTGTGCTGAGCTGGATTAGTAAAAGAGGAAAGCCTCTTGCAGTTGAGATAGAGGAAGGCCACTGTCTCCTGCCTGCCCCTGGAAACTGAATGTCTCGGTATAAGCCCAATTGTACATTTGTTCAATTCTGAGATGGGAGAAAAACCGCTCTATGGTGGGAGGTGAGACATGTTGGCAGCAATGCTGCTCTGTTATTCTTTACTCCACCGAGATGTTTGGGCAGAGAGAAACATAAATCTGGCCTACGTGCATATCCAGGCATAGTACCTCCCCTTGAACTTAATTATGACATAGATTCTATTGCTCACATTTTTTTTTGCTGACCTCCTTATCACCCTGCTCTCCTACCACATTCCTCTTGCTGAGATAATGAAAACAATAATCAATAAAAACTGAGGGAACTCAGAGACTGGTGCTGGTGCAGGTCCTTGGTATGCTGAGTGCCGGTCTCCTGGACCCACTGTTGTTTCTCTATACTTTTGTCTCTGTGTCTTATTTCTTCTCAGTCTCTCATCCCACCTGATGAGATATACCCACAGGTGTGGAGGGGCAGGCCACCCCTTCACTCTGCTAACACAAATAGTGACTCATTGAAAGAAAGATAAATCAAACTTTTTTCTAGATTTTTTTGTGATAGAGTTCTGAATTAACATCTCTGGTTCAAGAACACAACAGGGATCTTCAAAATACTCAGAAGTACATTTGATATAAGAAAGAGTTAGCAAGAAACTAATGCATAATTTGGAACAAAATTATACTAGATATTTGAACCTCCTCCTCTCATAGAATCAGGCCACGCTGTGGGGCTGTGTAAATATTCTTTATATATATATATATATATATATATACACTTTAAATATGTATTTATATAAATATACACAGGAGAATATATAACTATATTCTACATTTCTTATTTTAACCCTGGTTATGCAGAGCTTTTTGGAGAATCCTATGTCCTTCCTGTCTAGTATGTGGTCCTCCAACCACATCTCCTCAAAGCTCCTCTCATTTTAAAGCTCACTAAATCTCAGGAAGAACTAGAATTTGGAGGGTCACTGCTATTTATCAGACAAGGCTTTAGTTGTTTTTGCAAACATCATATGCTTTATTGCCTGCCACAATCTTTCATACAAACTGAGAAGCAGGAAGGAAAATCAAACACTGAGATGTCTCTGACTTCAACCCACTGTTTTTCTCTCTGTGACACTCACAGCCTGTCTGTGTTATATGCCGAGGATGAATCAAAGATGAATTGAACTTGAGTGCACTTAAGGAGGTCACAGTCTATTCAGGGAAAAATTGTTATGTAAATGTGATTTAAAGTTGAATTTTTAAATAGCTACAAAATAAATAAGGGCAATAGACACAAAATATATCTGGCCTTTCTGAAATAACCCATAATAGCTTCTTCCACATTTTCTCTGAAAGAAATTAAACCTTTCCAACTATTCAACTTCTGACATATTAAATGTTAAATTTTGATAGCCCTTGCCAAGAATAAGGACAAATAACTCCTCTTTCTGGGAAGACTTTAGCTGTGGTTATGATGCAGGGACATTTTGGAATGAATTTACAAGTTTCAAATATATTGTGTATTCTAATAATAATTACAAAAACTAGTTAAGACATTCAAATCACCAAAAGTTCCAACATTCTGGGATGCTTCGATGCTTTACTATAAATATCCAACAAACCTGAGACACATTTTATGTGTGTGTACATATATATGAATAGATAGATGATATAGTTTGTTTGTATCAAACACTACCCCCACTGGCAAATGGTGCCTGAGATCTCTGTACAATTTAAAAACATTCCAATAAACTGCAAAACACACCTGCTGATCTCATCCATATTTGTGGCCAAAGTGAAGCAAGGACCAGAGGAGTGACCAGCACATGTGAAGACCTAAAAGGTGTTTGCTCAGTAAACTGAGGGGGAGCAGGAGGGCAGGGAGATGCGGGGTTTGATAAGCAAATCTCTGCTGCACTTTGATAAATGGGGATCACTATCATTAAGCCATTCAGAACAGCTCACCCAGGACATGGGACAGATATGGGAACACTGTGTCCACACATGGTGACTGGCCCCCGTTCATTCTTCTTCTGTATCTGCTTGTTTGAATTTCATGTAAATTGCTTAATGCATGTTTAACTTGGGGATTTATTATAAGCATAAATGGAGTCATATCAAATCTGTTTGAAGCAGACAGCATCCCAGGAATTGTTCCAATACTAAAATTGTTTAATACTTTATCTTTCCCAAGAGCCTATGAGTTACTTCCTCATATTATTTTCTCTTTTAACATATTAAACAATGCAGGTTCTCGGGGTACCTGCCTAACATCACACAACTAACCCGAGAAAGAACGCATGTCTCAGCCCAAGAGTGGGAGCCAGAGCACGTAATTCTGCCTGATTCCTCTCAGGGACTCCATCCTCCCTCTGCTGTCCACACTTTGGGTTTAGGCCACCTCTGTGGGTCATCAAGGAAACAAACTGATTGACACATTGTTTCTAGTGTTTTTTAACCCTCAGAAATCATCCCTACGCAAAAGAAAATTGGTCACTTTTCCTCTATAAAACTTCAGTCACAGAAAAATAAAGGCATCATTGTATGAAAATCCAAAAATATAGACTATTATTTTTTCCATAATCAAATTAAAAATCCATGGACAATTATGTCACAGTAAATAAGTGTTATATAGAAGTTATAAGAATAACATTTGCTTTTCTCCATTAAAAACATAATAAAGAAAAAATGAGGAAATGCTGTGAAGAATAGAACGTTTCAGAAACAGAACAATTCGAGAGCAGTGATGACCCTTTTGTTCCTACTAGTACCTCCTGTCTGTCTGGCCGAACTCACCGTCAGATGCCTTGAACCTCCCCTAGATGGGCTAGTGGTGTGTGGCCAGGTTAAGAGCACCAAGAGGAGTAAAAGTGACGTGCCTGGTTTTACCGTGTCCACTCGGGGAGGGGTTGAAAGCTT
>NW_026658790.1:0-3874 GCF_009828535.3 Hylobates moloch | reverse complement strand
CTTGAATGTAGAATTTAAATACAGTACAAATAATGTAGCTATTAAAATTAGTATTTTATAAGTTAGTCTTTGGAGTTGATCTTGATATATTATTTACTCTCTTACTTCTTTAGTACATTACTGTGAAAGAAGCCAAAATGAGTTAAAGTGCTCTTATCAACAGAGTTTTTAAAAAGAGCTTAGAAAATGAAGGAAAAAAATATGGCTGAGCCTGTATTCACCAGAAATAAAATGACAACATTGTCATCAGAATTTGAAAATGATGTTTCAATTGCCGTAGTTAGGACATATGCTTTTGGTTGTTCTTTTTCTGGTTTGGGAATGGGCTCCTGTTAAGTCATTTGTGTTACCTTGCACTGTCCGTCTTTTCACTTTTGATAGATATTCATGAGATTGCTGGTCAGAGTTAATTTTTTGGGTAGGTATTTAAAGTGGAATGCAGAATAGCTCACAATTTGAATGCATGCAGTTGAATTTTTTTTCATATATCCTAGTTGATCATTTTTTGAAATAATTGAAATAATATCTTTAGAGAAGAGGGGAATAATCTTGGCTACTTCAGAGGCAAGTTGACTATCTTTTCAGTAGTTTTTTCGTTATGAAAGTAATATTTTTTAATAAATAGATTATTAAGAAAATTGGGAAATTACTGAAAAACAGGAAAAAATCCTTAAGGTTCTCTCCAAAATAAAATATTAGTCATATTCTCTCATGAATTAGCATCTTACCTTTTTCTTTCCGTGCATCATGTATCCTTATCAGGATCCATACAACCTGATATTTCACTTAAATTAAAATGTGAGCAATTTCCAATATTACTAAGTCTTAATTAAATGTTATTTTAAATATATTAATTAGGTAGATGTAACATAATTAACTATACACTATTTTCGGATATTAACATTTCCAGTATTTCACTAGAACAAAAATACTAAAATAGACATCTTTGTAATCAAAGATAGGTCTCTTTCTGATTTATTCATTATTAGTAGAGTTCTACAATAAAATTACTAATAAATACAATACAATACAATGCATACAATAAATAAAATTACTGGGTTCTAAAATATTTTCATTAAGGTTCAAGATATATATTATCAAATTATATCAAGATTCATACTCCCCCATTAGTAAAGCATGATAGTGGCCATTTTAGTGTATCCTCACTGGTACTAGATAATTTACTTTAAAATATTTTTCACCAATTCGAAATGTGAAAAATATAACTACAGTCATGTGTTGTATAAGAGTGTTTTGGCCAATGACAGACCATATATATGATAAAGGTCCCATAATATAATAATACCATATTTTTACTGTACCTTTTCTACATTTAGATATGTTTAGATGCATAAATACTTAGCATTGTGTTATAATTGCCTACAATATTCGGTGAAGTATTAAGAACATGCTTACAGGTTTGTAGCCTAGCAACAATAGGCTACACCTATGGCCTAGGTGTGTAGTAGGCTATACCATCCAGGTTTGTGTAAGTACAATCTGTGATGTTTGCACAATGACAAAATCTCCTAATGACACATTTCTCAAATTGTATCCCTGTCATTAAGAAATGCATGACTGTATGTTGTTTAAAATTACATGTCATTAGAGAGAGAAAGGAAGCTAGCTGACTAGAGGCATCTGGTACTTACCTCCTCCACAAAGAAGAACCTAAATAGCGAGTAATCACACTTCAAATACATCATCTATGGGAGAATGCTAGAATTCAACAAAGAAGTGACAGGAAATACCTAAGGCAAGGAAAAAGAGGGAAGCAAGGCAGCCTGCTCAGCTGGAATGGGCTGGGGGCCTGGAGAAGATCCCCAATATGACGAAAGGATAAGTGAGAGACCCCAGCAGTCTCACTGTGAACTCCTGCAGTCCTAGCTATGGAGAACCCTTGATCCATGTGGGCCCTGAGACTAACATAGGGAATATGCCTGGACACTATGTGACGGCATTGCTCCAGAGAGAGATGTGACATTGGGTCTCACCCCCCACCCACCCCCAAATCCTAAACAGCGACAGCATGACACCATTTTGAGAGCTCAGTCTCCAACAGACAGCATTCTGCCCTGGGGTTCAACATCCTCTGCCTCTACACATCCCTGGAGTACAATGAACATCCTCTGCCTACAGCCACCACCACAGCTGGCTGCTGCTACCAGGGACAAAGTAGGAGCCATTGGAAGCAACCCCACTGCCCCTAGCAGTGGAGCCTCCTGCATTTGCAAGCACCCTAATGACAGGCTACCCTGCTGTAGCTACTACCCAGGGCAAAAGTGCACACTCCCTACCTGCCTGACAATTGCTGCTGCCACTGAAAACAACCCGTGGCTCCCTGATATCAGGACACAGTGCAGCCACTGATACCCCTACCCAAGCATTCCACCAGAGGTCTGGGATCACCCTACCCCTGCCTACCACAGTCAGCACCTGCATGCACCACAAGAGGAGGCCCTTAATACAGATCTGCCTGGCCCAGCACCACCACTACCAGTGTCCAAGCTCATTGTCCAGGGGAGTGAGGATTGCCTGCTCAGTCCACCAGTGTTGGCAGCTGAGCACTCCCCCCAGAAGCCTCAAGTTGGGCCAACACAACCAGTTGATACCACTAAAGCTTGTACCCATCAGCATGCACCACCTACAGACCTGGGAATTGGCCTGCCCAACCTGCCACAGCCACTGCCAACACAAGCACAGATCACTTGGAAAATAGAAGGTTGTCTTGTCACTGCTACTGCCACTGTCCATGCCACACCTGCTGGCCAGCAGCCCAAGGGCCCACCCACTCACTTGGTCCACTGCTGCCACTGCCAGTACTTGAGCAAGCTTTCTGGAGACCCAATGATCAACCTGCCTGGACCCACTAAGACTGGTGCCAGCATGCACTGCCTTGAATGGGCCCAAGAACAGGCACACTTGGCCTGCCACTGCCACCACTGCAGCTCAAGGAGAGGCCCACCTGGCATCCTCATCTGCAGCTAAACTTTGCTTTAGCCTTCACTAAAAACTGCACACTAAGCCACTGAGGACATCATAGACACTACTGATGTTGTTTACAGCTAAAGGAGTCACACAGAGATGACACTATGGCACGGCACCCAGAAGCAAAGCAAAAATTTTCTACCCAACCAACATATAGGTGTGTGTTCAGGAAAAAGTCCTCCCCTACCAAGGCAAATACAAAAAAATTAAAAGGAGCAACTGTTATACCTGATGCACAAATATCAATGTTAAGGACAAAAGAAACATTAAAAAGCAAGAAAATATGATACCTCAAAAGAACACCATAATTATCTATCAACAGATTCTAATGAAAAAATAATTTATGAAATCCTGGGAAAATAATGATATTAAATTCAGTGAGACAAAAAATTAAATTAAAAACCCGGGAATACAACTAAACAAGGAGGTGAAAGATCTCTACAGTGAGAATTACAAAACACTGCTGAAGGAAATCAGAGATGACACAAATGGAAAAATGTTCCATGCTCATGGATAGGAAGAATCAATATTGTTAAAATGGCCATACTGCCCAAAGCAATTTTACAGATTCAATGCTGTTCCTATCAAACTACCAATGACATGTTTCAGAGAATTAGGAAAAAAAACTATGCCAAAATTTATATGGAACCAAAAAAGAGCCAGAGTAGCCAAAGCAATCCTAATGAAGCTGGAGGCATCACATTACTCATATCAGAGAAAATAGATTTATGTCAAAAATACTAAAAATAGACAAAAAAGGTCATCATATAATGATAAAGCAATCACTTTAGCAAGAATTATATAACAATTCTAAACATATATGCCGCCAATACCAAAGCACTCAGATGTATAAAGCAAATATTATTAGACCTAAGAGAGAGAGACT
>NW_026658789.1:0-3874 GCF_009828535.3 Hylobates moloch | reverse complement strand
ACATCTTGATTTTGGACTTCTGGCCTCCTGAACTGTGAAAGAATAAATTTCTGTTGTCTAAGTCACCCAGTTTGTGGTACTTACTGTTACGTCAGCCCTAGCAAACTAACACACAAGGGTGCTATGATATTACCTCTATTTCACATACAAGAAACTTGCCCAACATGATCTAGTTAGTTGGCAATGGGTCCGGGATTCAAACTCCAGCCTGGTGCCAGGGTCTATATGCTTTTGCCAACACTTTCCAGATCACTGTGCACATGATGTTGCAAATTTGATCCCTTCTCTCTTTAGTCTAAGTTCTATGGGAACAAACGTTATGGCCTCATGTCTGTCGGGTGGAGAGACCACCCCGTAGCATACTCACCTGCATATATACACATATATATATATATATATGTGTGTATATATATACACATATATGTGTGTGTATATATGTGTGTGTATATATATGTGTGTGTATATATATGTGTGTATATATACACATATATATGCATATACACATATATATGTATGTATATGTGTGTGTGTGTGTGTGTGTATATTTATATACAGAGAGAGAGAGAGAGAGAATGAGAGAAATCGTTAGTTTCTAAGCCTTGTCTGTCTCCATTAACATCCTCATCGGGTAACAATATGAAAATGTTGTGCCCACCCTTGTCACTTTACAGCGAGGGGGCAGAAGCCTGGATGGTGTTCTCCGAGCATCATTCTCATTCCCACCCCTGCTCCACTTTCAGATATTACCTCATTCCCTTTCAACTCAGCCAACAGAGCTTGAGATAGAGGAGGATAGAGCAAGAGGGCACTCCCACACAGGGAGTTACAGAGTTCCGCTCCATCCCCAGGGTCCCAGAGCCATCAAGCCCTAGTGTCTCCCTGTTATCCTCATAAAACTGACTCCTTCACACCAACTCCTCTGATCTACAGTTTGACTTCAACATCAGCTGACATGCTCTTAATCCTCACTGATTTTCTGACATCTTTGGGTTCAGCTTTGTCCTAACCTTGTTCCCCCAGCTCAAGTTTGAGTTTACCATTACTGAAGGGATGTATCCGCTGGAAGTATTCCAGGCCATACATTCAAGGAAGAGCAGCTCCACTCATGGCTGGTGCAGCTGACTGAGCCCACTCCTTCCCACAGGCTATCAAACATCTGGCATTGGACCTCTCTCTGTAGGCCCCTGTCCCCAAAGCTGCATTGGTGCTTGTGATTATTACTTTAAAAGAAACTTGTTTTCCTGGACTTACAAAGGCAGGTGATGCCTCTGCTTGCCTCAATTTTGTGTGTGTGTGGTGGTGAATTTGGTCATTTCTGCACTTGTTTTGTGATTGTTGATATTATTCTTATGAACTGAAATCCCAGAAGAATGTGTACCAGGCAGGTTCACTAGACTTGTCCTTTGAAAAAGCCCACACAGACTTTTTTCTGCAGAACTTCCTTTCTGCCACTAGATTTAATCTTTAAAGATAGCGATGGGGGCGTCAGGGTAAACAGTGACACAAACAAAACTTCTTGTGTTGGGCATATTTCCTTAGCCTCCAAGATTTTTCAACAGGCTGGCTTTCAGGAAACAATTCTGTTAGAATTCTTGGTAAACTCACCACTGTTTTAAATTGCTTTTAGCTGGTTTGCATCAAGAGCAAGGCAAGGAGAGAGGCAGAATAAATTTCCCCTGGATAAGCTATATCCTAAAGTGGTATTCCCAGCAAGAGTAAGGGACAAGCAGGGAGAGCCAGGAATTGTCAGCATTGATGAATATTGATTATGTATATACCTGGTACTGGACAGCTAAGGCACAGGAGTGATGATCAGAAAGCAAGGGACAGGGGATTTTGGAAGCATTGTAAATGATTGTGTTAAAATGAGGTAGCTCATGAGCCTGCAAATAAGGTATCAAAAAGGAGAAGGCAGGTGGACTCTCCTAGGACCATAGATTAAGGTGTCCCTGGAATAATTGAATTGATGAAGGAAGGAAAGAGTTGAAGACTATGGAAGAAGAAGGTATTAGCTGGTGGTTTGCCTACTGTAGACACAGCACTTCTTTGGCTGTTTATTTCCTTGCTTTTTTTTTTTTTTTTTTGCCAGATTGCATGTTTGAAATTTTCTTTTTTGATCTTTAAATAGTCCTGGGGGAAACACTTATAAGGCAGACAAGATGTTTGCAAACTTTTGTATTTTTCATTAAAAAATAAAAATTACAGAGGAGGTTGTAGACCAGATCAGTTGTAGTGTAATTAGCTAAGCAAATCCACCCTTTCCTCTGCCATGATTATAGTGAGGTCATTCACCTTAGTTTGTCTATCAGTAAATTGCAGATGCTACATTTTACCAACTAGCTGACTTGGTATTTAAAAGGATTTTAAGCATCTCTAAAACTCTATGTTATGTTATAATAAGATTTATAGCTCTGTACATTTTGTGCAGTGATAGAAAGTTACTGCTCTATATCATCATTATTCTGAAATCTTCAGGTCTTTGCAATAATTTAAGACTGTGACAATGAAGGATTTAGCCAAAGAATCTGGCATATTGCTCTTTTCTTATTCTGCATAAGGTTTTGAATTAATGCAATTGAAATTTTAAGAAATAGTGCTTATATTTCTCAATATCAAGTGAAATTATTAAATTTTTATACTTCTGCTGTATTTCTTAACCCTTTATAAGCATTTTAAAACATGCTTTTTCTATTGTTTATCCTAAATAGGCTTTTGTGGCTATTATTAAAGCACCATTGATCTCATTGACCAGCTGCCATTCAGTATTTACCAATAAGCAGACAGGCATGAAAGGCCAGATTTGCTTACATGACAGTGATTGTGAGAAACATTTGTAGCACATTTTTTTTTTTGAGACAGAGTCTTGCTCTGTTGCCCAGGTTGGAGTGCAGTGGCATGATCTTGGCTCACTGCAACCTCTGCCTCCAGGGTTCAAGAGATTCTTCTGCCTCAGCCTCCCAAGTAGCTGGGACTACAGGTGAGCACCACTACACCCGGCTAATTTTTTGTATTTTTAGTAGATACAGGGTTTCACCGTGTTAGCCAGGATGATCTCGATCTCCTGACCTTGTGATCCACCTGCTTCAGCCTCCCAGAGTGCTGGGATTACAGGCGTGAGCCACTGCGCCCGGCTGTGTAGCACATTGTTTTTAAAGGCAGCTTCACTTCCACTAGAAGGAATAGCTGAGTCTCAGACATTTCTTTAAATTTTATTGTAGTTTTCTATTACATTCCTAAATAAGATGAAAAAATACTTAGGACATCCACAGATTTCTAATGAAATAATAGTTTTTTGTCTATAATTGAGAAACACAATCTGATAGTTATGCTGACTACTGAACAGGTCAAAGAAACACTTTTGAAAAGCATCATGTTCTCAGAGGAAGGAAAGTAGCATTTTGTGAATACCTACGATGAGCCCAGGCACTGTACTAAATGCTTCTCTAAACTGTCAAATAAAATACTATTTACAAGGCCATGGCATGGTGTAGTGGGTCAAATTGTGTCCCTGCCCCCAAAGATATGTTTAAGTCCTAACCCAAATGTGACCTTATTTGGAAATAAGGTTTTTGCAGATTTAATTAAGATGACACCATAGTGAATCAGAATGAGCCCTGAATTCAATGACTGGTGTCCTTATAAGAGAAAGGCAAAGGAGATTGGACATAGAGATACACGGGGAAGAAGGTCATGTGATGACAGAGGTGATTGGAGTAGTGCACACACAAGCCAAGGGATGCCAAAGATTGCCTGCAACCATCAGGACCTAGGAGAGAGGCATGGAACAGATTCTCCCTCTGAGCCTCCAGAAGGAACCAACCCTGCCCACATCTTGATTTTGGACTTCTGGCCTCCTGAACTGTGAAAGAATAAA
>NW_026658788.1:0-3874 GCF_009828535.3 Hylobates moloch | reverse complement strand
GCCATAAAAAATGATGAGTTCATGTCCTTTGTAGGGACATGGATGAAACTGGAAAACATCATTCTCAGTAAACTATCACAAGGACAAAAAACCAAACACCGCATGTTCTCACTCATAGGTGGGAATTGAACAATAAGAACACATGGACACAGGAAGGGGAACATCACACTCCAGGGACTGTTGTGGGGTGGGGGGAGGGGGGAGGGACAGCATTAGGAGATATACCTAATGCTAAATGATGAGTTAATGGTGCAGCACACCAACATGGCACATGGATACATATGTAAAAAACCTGCACATTGTTCACATGTACCCTAAAACTTAAAGTATAATAATAATAATAATAAAAGAAAAAAATAAATAAAAGAAATTTCCCACTATAGCTTTTTCAGATATTATACTAAAATTGGAGATTGTATAAAAGACAGAGATGAATTATTTAATTAGCTCAGGCCATTTTGTTCTTACGTAAGTCTGTCTAAACTACTAAAGACTAAATATGGAAATAGTTTTCTCTTTCAAGTAGGATGCAATCAATAAAATACTAACTTTAAAAATTATGTCATTTTATATATAGAGTACAATAGTACTCTATATTTGCACAGTAGCTACTTCTTGTACATCTTTAAATTTTTATTAATGTTAAATGCTTTTCATATTTTGTCTTTTTTTATTTTGTTTTAAGAGTTAGTAATATAGAGAACTATGGGGATGCTTGTGTTATGTATCTAGTCAGTAAACTTGAATTTTTGGTATTAAAATAGTAATGTGTTAAAAAAAAAAGATAAAAGATAATAAGTGTTGGTGAGGGTGTAGAGAAAAGGAAACCCTTGCATACTTGGTGGGAATGTAAATCAGTACAGCCATTATGGAAAACAGTATGGAAGTTCCTCAAGAAACTAAAAATCCAGCAATCCCACTACTAGATATATATCCATAGGAAATGAAATCACTATGTCAAAGAGAAAGCTGCACTTCCATGTTCACTGCAGCATTATTCACAATAGTCAAGATAAAGAACCCACTTAAGGGTCCATCAACAGATAAAGAAAATGTGGAATATATACATATACAACAGAATATTATTCAGCCTTGAAAAGGAAGGAAATCCTGTCATTTGCAATAACATGGATGAACCTAGGGGACATTAGGGTAAGTGAAATAAACCACACACAAAAAGAATACTACACAATCTCACTTATATTTATGAACTCACAGAACAGAGAGTAAAATGGTGGTTATTGTGGGGCAGAGGGTTGGTTTGGGAGATATTGCTCAAAGGATACAAAATTTCAATTATAAAAGAATACCTTCAAGAGATCTACTGTACAACATAATTACTATGGTTAGTAACAATATTCTTTAAAATTGCTAAGAGAATAGATTTTAAGTGTTCTCACCACAGAAAAATAAAAAAGTATGTGAGGTAATATATACGTTAATTAGCTCCACTGAGCCATTCCACAAGGTATACATATTTCAAAACATCATATTATAAATAATATAGAATGTTTTTGCCAATTAAATAAATAAAGTGCCTTGCAGAGGGTAGGTGCTCAAGAAATGTTTATTCCCTTCCTTTCAAAGAAATTAGGGCCACTGACTCCAATTAGGAGGTTACCATTTTAGTATAAGGCCTGGAATAGGACATTAACAGACCAAAGGTAAAGTGAGAAATACCAAAAGCAGTCAAACAGGTAGGAAAGAGAATTGGCACTGTATCAAAAAAGCTTCATTATACTTGATCTAAAAGAAACGTTCTCTTACAGAAAAAACTGAGTCTCAAAATAAGAATGAAATTTTTTTTCTACCTTAAGAAAAAATAAGACTTCTAAGGTAAGTCCAAAACGCAGAGAAGAGAAAAAATACTCTTGGAATAAAATATTCTGGGTCATTACACTTGAACAAGAAGAAAAAAAAAATTCTCTAAAGAGTTCAACAGGGGGTGGAGCCAAGATGGCCAAATAGGAACAGCTCCGGTCTACAGCTCCCAGCCTGAGTGACACAGAAGACGGGCGATTTCTGCATTTCTGTTTGAGGTACCGGTTTCATCTCACTAGGGAGTGCCAAACAGTGGGTGCAGGACAGTCGGTGAAGCGCACTGTGCACGAGCCGAAGCAGGGCGAGGCATTGCCTCACTCGGGAAGTGCAAGGGGTCAGGGAGTTCCCTTTCCTAGTCAAAGAAAGGGGTAACAGAGGGCACCTGGAATATCGGGTCAGTCCCACCCTAATACTGCGCTTTTCCAATGGGCCTGGAAAACGGCACACTAGGAGATTGTGTCCCGCACCTGGCTCGGAGGGTCCTATGCCCACGGAGTCTCGCTGATTGCTAACACAGCAGTCTGAGATCAAGCTGCAAGGCGGCAGCGAGGCTGGGGGAGGGGCGCCCACCATTGCCCAGGCTTGCTTAAGTAAACAAAGCAGCCAGGAAGCTCGAACTGGGTGGAGCCCACCACAGCTCAAGGAGGCCTGCCTGCCTCTGTAGGCTCCACCTCTGGGGGCAGGGCACAGACAAATGAAAAGTCAGCAGGAACCTCCACAGACTTAAATGTCCCTGTCTAACTGACAGCTTTGAAGAGAGTAGTGGTTCTCCCAGCATGCAGCTGGAGATCTGAGAACGGACAGACTGCCTCCTAAAGTGGGTCCCTGACCCCCAAGCAGCCTAACTGGGAGGCACTCCCCAGTAGGGACAGACTGACCCCTCACTCGGCCAGGTACTCCTCTGAGACAAAACTTCCACAGGAACTATCAGACAGCTGAATTTGTGGTCTCACGAAAATCCACTGTTCTGCAGCCACCGCTGCTGACACTCAGCCAAACCAGGCCTGGAGTGGACCTCTAGCAAACTCCAACAGACCTGCAGCTGAGGGTCCTGTCTGGTAGAAGGAAAACTAACAAACAGAAAGGACATCCACACCAAAAACCCATCTGTACATCACCATCATCAAAGACCAAAAGTAGATAAAACCACAAAGATGGGGAAAAAACAGAGCAGAAAAACTGGAAACTCTAAAAAGCAGAGCACCTCTCCTCCTCCAAAGGAACGCAGTTCCTCACCAGCAACGGAACAAAGCTGGATGGAGAATGACTTTGACGAGTTGAGAGAACAAGGCTTCAGACGATCAAAGTACTCTGAGCTACGGGAGGAAATTCAAAACAATAGCAAAGAAGTTAAAAACTTTGAAAAAAAATTAGACGAATGGATAACTAGAATAACCAATGGAGAGAAGGGCTTAAAGGAGCTGATGGAGCTGAAAGCCAACTTTTGAGAACTATGCAAAGATTACAGAAGCCTCGGGAGCCGATGCATTCAACTGGAAGAAAGGGTATCAGTGATGGAAGATGAAATGAATGAAATGAAGCGAGAAGGGAAGTTTAGAGAAAAAGGAATAAAAAGAAATGAACAAAGCCTCCAAGAAATTTGGGACTATGTGAAAAGACCAAACCTATGTCTGATTGGTGTACCTGAAAATGACGGGGAGAGTGGAACCAAGTTGGAAAACACTCTGCAAGATATCATCCAGGAGAACTTCCCCAATCTAGCAAGGCAGGGCAACATTCAGATTCAGGAAATACAGAGAACGCCACAAAGATACGCCTCGAGA
This sequence comes from Hylobates moloch, assembly GCF_009828535.3. Classification (NCBI taxonomy): domain Eukaryota; kingdom Metazoa; phylum Chordata; class Mammalia; order Primates; family Hylobatidae; genus Hylobates; species Hylobates moloch. Next base: position 269 of record NW_026658788.1, on the reverse strand, counting down.
AGAGCAACTCCAAGACAAATAATTGTCAGATTCACCAAAGTTGAAATGAAGGAAAAAATGTTAAGGGCAGCCAGAGAGAAAGGTCAGGTTACCCACAAAGGGAAGCCCATCAGACTAACAGCTGATCTCTCGGAAGAAACTCTACAAGCCAGAAGAGAGTGGGGGCCGATATTCAACATTCTTAAAGGAAAGAATTTTCAACCCAGAATTTCCTATCCAGCCAAACTAAGCTTCATAAGTGAAGGAGAAATAAAATACTTTACAGACAA
>NW_026658787.1:0-3875 GCF_009828535.3 Hylobates moloch | reverse complement strand
AGAGCAGTTTCTCAGAAAGTTTCTTTCTAGTTTTTATCTAAAGATATTTCCTTTTTGACGATAGACCTCAATGCACTTCCAAATATCCCTTCACAACTTCTCCAAAAAAAGTATTGCTAAACAGATCCACCAAAAGAAAGGTTTATCTCACTGAAATGAATGCACATGTCACATAGCAGTTTCTTAGAAAGCTTCTTTCTAGTTTTTCTCTGAACATGTTCTCTTTTTCACCATAGGCCTCAATGGACTCCAATTTGTCCCTTTGCAGTTTCTACTAAAACAGGGTTCCCAATCTGCCCACTCAAAAGAAAGGCTTAACTCTGTGAGATGAAGGCACACATCACAAATCAGGTTCTCTGAAAGCTTCTTTCTGGTTTTTCTCTTAAGATATTTCCTTTTTCACCATAGGCCTCATTGTGCTCTCAAATATCCCTTCACAGATTCTACAAAAACAGCGTTTCCAAAATGCTCAATCAACAGAAAAGTTTAACTCTGTGAGATGAATACACACGTTACATGGTAGTTTTTCAGAAAGCTTCTTTGTAGTTTTTATATCAAGATGTTTTCTCTTTCACAATAGGGCCCAATGCACTCCAAAATATCCCTTCACAGATTCTAGAGAAACAGTGTTCCCTAACTACTCAATGAAAAGGAAGCTTTAACACCATGAGATGAATGCACAATCACAAAGCAGTTTGTCAGAAAGCATTTTTCTAGTTTTTATATGAATATATTTAGTTTTTCATCATAACCCTCAATGGGCTCCCAAATATTCCCTTGCATTTCCTAAAATAGCAGTGTGCCCACACTGGAAAATCAATAGAAAAGTTTATCTCTGTGAGGTGAATGCATCTATCTCAAAGGAGTTTCTCAGAAAGATCCTTTGTTGTTTTTATTGAAGATATTTCCTTTAACACCATGGGCCTCAATGCACTCCCAAATATCACTTCACAGGTTCTACAAAAACAGTGTTTCCAAACTGCTCCATCAAACAGTGGTTTAACTCTGTGAGATGATTGTACACATCACAAAGCAGTTTCTCAGAAAGCTTCTTTCCAGTATTTCTCTGAAGAGATTCTCCTTTTCAGCCTTGGTCTCAATACAATCCCAAATATCCTCTCACTGATTCAACAAAAACAGTGTTTCCAAACTGCTCCATCATAAGAAACGTTTAGCTCTGTGAGAAAAATGCATACATCACAAATCAATTTCTCAGAAATCTTCTTTCTGGTTTATCTCTTAAGAAATTTCTTCTTTCACTGTATGCCTCAATTAGCTCCCAAATATCCCTTTGCAGATTCTACAAAGAAATTATTGCCAAACAGATCTAACAAAAGAAAGGTTTATCTCAGTGAGACGAATGCACATATCCCAAGGTAGTTTCCTCAGAAAGCTTCTTTCCAGATTTTCTCTTAAGATATGACATTTTTCACCATTAGCCTTAATTCCCTTCCAAATATCGCTTCACAAATTCTACAAAAACAGTGTTTCCAAACTGCTCAATCAAAAGAAAAGTTTCACTCTATGAGATGTAAGCACACATCACAAAGCAGTTTATCAGAAAGTTTATTTCTAGTTTTTCTCTGAAGATATTTCCTTTTTCACTATAGGCCTCTATGCGCTCCTTCATATCCCTTCACAGATGCTTAAAAAACACTGTTTCCAAATTGTGCCATCAAAATAATCTTTTATCTCCGTGAGATGAATGCATACATCACAAAGCAGTTTCTCAGAAGTCTTATTTCCAATTTTTATGTGAAGATATATTACTTTTCACCATAAGCCTCAATGTGCTCCCAAATATCCACTCGCAGATCCTACAAAAACAGTGTTTTCAAGCTGTTTAACCAAAAGAAAGTTTGAGTCAGTCAGGTGAATGTACACATCACAAAGCTGTTTGTCAGAAAGCTTCTTACACGTTTTTCTTTAAAGATATTTCCTTCCTCACCATAGGCCTCAATGTGTTCCCAAATGTCTCTTCTCAGATGCTAGAAAAACACTGTTTCCATATGCCTACATGAAAAGAAAGGTTTAACTCTGTGAGATGAATGCACATATCACAAAGCAGTTTCTAAGAAAGCTTCTTTGAAGTTTTTATATGTCATATTTTCTTTTTCACCATAGGCTTCAATGTGCTCCCAAATATCCCTTCACAGTTTCTACGAAAACTGTCTTTCCAAACTGCTCCATCAAAAGAAAGTTTTAACTCAATGACATAAATGCACACGTCACAAAGCAATTTCTCAGAAGGATTATTTCTGGTTTTTCTCTTAGATATGTGGTTTTTCAATACCGGGCCTCAATTCCCTAGCAAATATCCCTTCGCAGATTCTACAGAAACAGTTTTGACAAACTGCTCAATTAAAAAAAACTTTTAACTCTGTGAGATGAATGCACACATCACAAAGCAGTTTCTCAGAAAGTTTCTTTCTGGATTTCCTCTGAAGTTGTTCCCTTTTTCACCATAGGCCTCTATGCACTCTAAAATATCCCATTGCAGATTCTATAGAAACAGGGATTCCAGTCTGCTCCATCAAAAGAAATGTTTAACTCTGTGAGATGAATGTGCACAACACAATGCAGTTTCTCAGAAAACTTCTTTCTAGTTTTTGTCTGAAGACATTTGCTTTTTCACCATAGGCCTCAGTGTGCTCCAAAATATCCCTTTGCAGATTCTATAAAAACAATGATTCCACACTGATTAGTAAAAAGAAAGTTTTAACTCTGTGAGATGAATTTACACATGACAATGCAGTTTCTCAGATAGCTTCCTTCTAGTTTCTATCCTGGGATATTCACTTTTTTCCCTTTGCCTCAATGATCTCTAAAATGTCCATAGAATTTGGTAGTAGAATGGACCAAAACAGTGTTTCCAAACAGCTGAATCCAGAGAGTGATATACCTCTCTGAGATGAAGGCAAACATCACAAAGTAGTTTCTCAGAAATCTTGCTTCTAGTTATTCTCTGAAGATATTCCCATTTTCACCAAAGGCCTCAGTGTGTCCCCTAATGTCCTTTTGCAGATTCTACAAAAACAGAGTTTCCAAACTGCTTTATCAAAAGAAAGGTTTACCTCGGTGAGATGAATGCACACATCATAAATCAGTTTCTCAGAAAGCTTCTTTCTGATTTTTATCTGAAATTATTTCCTTTTTCACCAAAGGCTCAAAAGTCCCCCAAAAGGTCCCTTGCAAGGTTTAAAAAAAACAGTATTTTCAAACACCTCCATGAAAAGAAAGGTTTACCTCTTTGAGATTAATGCACAAATCACAAATCAGTTTCTCAGAAAAGTTCTTTCCAGTTTTTCTTTGAAGATGTTCCCTTTTTCACCATAGTCCTCAATGCACTCCCAAATATCCCTTTGCAGATTCTACAAAACAGTGTTTCCAAACTGCTGAATAAAAAGAAAGGATTATATCTGCAAGATGAATGCATACAACACAAAACAGTTTCTCAGATAAGATTCTTTTAGTTTCTACGCTGAGATATTTGCTTTTTCTCCATTGGCTGCAATTAGATCCCAAATGTCCATTTGCAGAATGGACAAAAACAGTGTTTCCAAACTGCTGAATCCAAAGAAAGGTTTAACACTCTGAGATGAATGCACACATCAAAAAGGGGTTTCTCAGAAATCTTCTTTCTAGCTTTTATCTGAAGATGATTCCTTTTTCTCAATAGGCCTCAATGCGCTCCCAAATACTCCTTCACAGATTCAACAGAACAGTGCTTCCAAACTGCTGAATGAAAAGAAAGGTTTGACTCTGCATGATGAATGCTAACATCACAAACACTTTCTCAGATAGCTTCCTTCTAGTTTTTTTTTCTGAGATATTTGCTTTTTTGACACTGGCCTCAATGAGCTACAAAATGTCCA
>NW_026658786.1:0-3875 GCF_009828535.3 Hylobates moloch | reverse complement strand
AAAAAATAAAATAAAATTGACCCATGTTCCCTTTAACAGTTGATTTGGGAGGGTGGAGCCAAGATGGCCGAATAGGAACAGCTCCGGTCTCCAGCTCCCAGCCCCAGCGACACAGAAGACGGATGATTTCTGCATTTCTGCTTGAGGTACCGGTTTCATCTCACTAGGGAGTGCCTAACAGTGGGTGCAGGACAGTCGGTGAAGCGCACTGTGCGCGAGCCAAAGCAGGGCAAGGCATTACCTCACTCGGGAAGCGCAAGGGGTCAGGGAGTTCCCTTTCCTAGTCAAAGAAAAGGGAAACAGACGGCACCTGGAATATCGGGTCAGTCCCACCCCAATACTGCGCTTTTCCAATGGGCCTGGAAAACGGCACACTAGGAGATTGTGTCCCGCACCTGGCTCGGAGGGTCCTGTGCCCATGGAGTCTCGCTGATTGCTAGCACAGCAGTCTGAGATCAAGCTGCAAGGCGGCAGCGAGGCTGGGGGAGGGGCGCCCACCATTGCCCAGGCTTGCTTAGGTAAACAAAGCAGCCAGGAAGCTCCAACTGGGTGGAGCCCACCACAGCTCAAGGAGGCCTGCCTGCCTCTATAGGCTCCACCTCTGGGGGCAGGGCACAGACAAACAAAAACTCAGCAAGAACCTCCACAGACTTAAAGGTCCCTGTCTGACTGACAGCTTTGAAGAGAGTAGTGGTTCTCCCAGCACGCAGCTGGAGATCTGAGAACGGACAGACTGCCTCCTAAAGTGGGTCCCTCACCCCTGAGCAGCCTAACTGGGAGGCACCCCCCCAGTAGGGACAGACTGACACCTCATTCAACCGGGTACTCCTCTGAGACAAAACTATCAGACGAACTATCAGACAGCTGAATTTGTGGTCTCACGAAAATCCGCTGTTCTGCAGCCACCGCTGCTGACACCCAGCCAAACAGGGTCTGGAGTGGACCTCTAGTAAACTCCAACAGACCTGCAGCTGAGGGTCCTGTCTGGTAGAAGGAAAACTAACAAACAGAAAGGAGATCCACACCAAAAACCCATCTGTACATCACCATCATCAAAGACCAAAAGTAGATAAAACCACAAAGATGGGGAAAAAACAGAACAAAAAAACTGGAAACTCTAAAAAACAGAGCACCTCTCCTCCTCCAAAGGAACGCAGTTCCTCACCAGCAACGGAACAAAGCTGGATGGAGGATGACTTTGATGAGTTGAGAGAAGAAGGCTTCAGACAATCAAACTACTCTGAGCTACGAGAGGAAATTCAAAACAATAGCAAAGAAGTTAAAAACTTTGAAAAAATATTAGAAGAATGGATAACTAGAATAACCAATGGAGAGAAGGGCTTAAAGGAGCTGATGGAGCTGAAAGCCAAGTTTCGAGAACTACGCGAAGATTGCAGAAGCCTCAGTAGCAGATGCGATCAACTGGAAGAAAGGGTATCGCTGATGGAAGATGAAATGAATGAAATGAAGAGAGAAGGGAAGTTTAGAGAAAAAAGAATAAAAAGAAATGAACAAAGCCTCCGAGAAATTTGGGACTATGTGAAAAGACCAAACCTACGTCTGATTGGTGTACCTGAAAATGATGGGGAGAATGGAACCAAGTTGGAAAACACTCTGCAAGATATTATCCAGGAGAACTTCCCCAATCTAGCAAGGCAGGCCAGGATTCAGATTCAGGAAATACAGAGAACGCCACAAAGATACTCCTCGAGAAGGGCAACTCCAAGACACATAATTGTCAGATTCACCAAAGTTGAAATGAAGGAAAAAATGTTAAGGGCAGCCAGAGAGAAAGGTCGGGTTACCCACAAAGGGAAGCCCATCAGACTAACAGCTGATCTCTCAGCAGAAACTCTACAAGCCAGAAGAGAGTGGGGGCCGATATTCAGCATTCTTAAAGAAAAGAATTTTCAACCCAGAATTTGCTATCCCGCCAAACTAAGCTTCATAAGTGAAGGAGAAATAAAATACTTTACAGACAAGCAAACGCTGAGTGATTTTGTCACCACCAGGCCTGCCCTAAAAGAGCTCCTGAAGGAAGCACTAAACATGGAAAGGAACAACCGGTACCAGCCACTGCAAAAACATGCCAAATTGTAAAGACCATCGAGGCTAGGAAGAAACAATAGCAACTAACGAGCAAAATAACCAACTAACATCATAATGACAGGATCAGATTCACACATAACAATATTAACGTTAAATGTAAATGGGCTAAATGCTCCAATCAAAAGACACAGACTGGCAAACTGGATAAGGAGTCAGGACCCATCAGTGTGCTGTATTCAGGAAACCCATCTCACGTGCAGAGACACACATAGACTCAAAATAAAGGGATGGAGGAAGATCTATCAAGCAACTGGAAAACAAAAAAAGGCAGGGGTTGCAATCCTAGTCTCTGATAAAATAGACTTTAAACCAACAAAGATCAAAAGAGACAAAGAAGGCCATTACATAATGGTAAAGGGATCAATTCAACAAGAAGAGCTAACTATCCTAAATATATATGCACCCAACACAGGAGCACCCAGATTCATAAAGCAAGTCCTCAGTGACCTACAAAGGGACTTAAACTCCCACACAACAATAATGGGAGATTTTAACACCCCACTGTCAACATTAGACAGATCAACGAGACAGAAAGTTAACAAGGATATCCAGGAATTGAACTCAGCTCTACATAAAGTGGACCTAATAGACATCTACAGAACTCTCCACCCCAAGTCAACAGAATATACATTTTTTTCAGCACCACACCACACCTATTCCAAAATTGACCACATAGTTGGAAGTAAAGCTCTCCTCAGCAAATGTAAAAGAACAGAAATTATAACAAACTGTCTCTCAGACCACAGTGCAATCAAACTAGAACTCAGGATTAAGAAATTCACTCAAAACCGCTCAACTACATGGAAACTGAACAACCTGCTCCTGAATGACTATTGGGTACATAATGAAATGAAGGCAGAAATAAAGATGTTCTTTGAAACCAACGAGAACAAAGATACAACATACCAGAATCTCTGGGACACATTCAAAGCAGTGTGTAGAGGGAAATTTATAGCACTAAATGCCCACAAGAGAAAGCAGGAAAGATCCAAAATTGACACCCTAACATCACAATTAAAAGAACTAGAAAAGCAAGAGCAAACACATTCAAAAGCTAGCAGAAGGCTAGAAATAACTAAAATCAGAGCAGAACTGAAGGAAATAGAGACACAAAAAACCCTTCAAAAAATTAATGAATCCAGGAGCTGGTTTTTTGAAAAGATCAACAAAATTGATGGACCGCTAGCAAGACTAATAAAGAAGAAAAGAGAGAAGAATCAAATAGATGCAATAAAAAACGAAAAAGGGGATATCACCACCGATCCCACAGAAATACAATCTACCATCAGAGAATACTACAAACACCTCTATGCAAATAAACTAGAAAATCTAGAAGAAATGGATAAATTCCTTGACAAATACACCCTCCCAAGACTAAACCAGGAAGAAGTTGAATCTCTGAATAGACCAATAACAGGTTCTGAAATTGTGGCAATAATCAATAGCTTACCAACCAAAAAGAGTCCAGGACCTGATGGATTCACAGCTGAATTCTACCAGAGGTACAAGGAGGAACTGGTACCATTCCTTCTGAAACTATTCCAATCGATAGAAAAAGAGGGAATCCTCCCTAACACATTTTATGAAGCCAGCATCGTCCTGATACCAAAACCTGGCAGAGACATAACCAAAAAAGAGAATTTCAGACCAATATCCTTGATGAACATTGATGCAAAAATCCTCAATAAAATACTGGCAAACCGAATCCAGCAGCACATCAAAAAGCTTATCCACCATGATCAAGTGGGCTTCATCCCTGGGATGCA
>NW_026658785.1:0-3875 GCF_009828535.3 Hylobates moloch | reverse complement strand
TAATTTTTATATAAGGTGTAAGGAAGGGGTCCAGTTTCAGTTTTCTGCATATGGCTAGCCTGTTTTCCCAACACCATTTATTAAATAGGGAATCATTTCCCCATTGCTTGTTTTTGTCAGGTTTGTCAAAGATCAGATGTTGGAAACGTGTGGCATTATTTCTGAGGCCTCCGTTCTTTTCCATTTGTCTATATATCTGTTTTGGTACCAGTATCATGCTGTTTTGGTTACTGAAGCCTTGTAGTATAGTTTGAAGTCAGGTAGCTTGATGCCTCCAGCTTCATTCTTTTTGCTTAGGATTTTCTTGGCTATGCGGGCTCTTTTTTGGTTCCATATGAAATTTAAAGTAGATTTTTCTAATTCTGTGAAGAAAGTCAATGGTAGCTTGATGGGGATTGCATTGAATCTATAAATTACTTTGGGAAGTATGGCCATTTTCACAATATTGATTCTTCCTATCCATGAATATGGAATGTTTTTCAATTTGTTTGTGTTCTCTCTTATTTTCTTAAGCAGTGGCTTATAGGTCTCCTTGAAGAGGTCCTTCACATCCCTTTAAGTTGTATTCCTAGGTATTTTATTCTCTTTGTAGCTATTGAGAATGGGAAGTCAGTCATTTTTTGGCCGTCTGTTTGGTCTGTTTGTCTATTATTGGTATATAGGAATACTTGTAATTTTTACACATTGATTTTGTATCCTGAGACTTTGCTGAAGTTGCTTATCAGCTTAAGGAGATTTGGGGCTGAGACAATGGGGTTTTCGAAATATACAATCATGTCATCTGCAAACAGAGACAGTTTGACTTTCTCTCTTCCTATTTGAATACACTTTATTTCTTTCTCTTGCCTGATTGCCCTGGCCAGATCTTCCAATACTGTGTTGAATAGAAGTGGAGAGGGAGAGCATCCTTGTCTTGTACCGGTTTTCAAAGGGAATGCTTCCAGCTTTTGCCCATGCAGTATGATATTTGTTGTGGGTTTGTCATAAATAGCTCTTATTATTTTGAGATACAGTCCATCAATACCTAGTTTATTGAGAGTTTTTATCATGAAGGGGTGTTAAATTTTATTGATGGATTTTTCCGCATCTATTCAGATAATCGTGTAGTTTTTGTCACTGGTTCTGTTTATATGATGGATTACGTTTGTTGATTTGTGTATCTTGAACCAGCCTTGCATCTCAGGGATGAAGCTGACTTGATGGTGGTGGATAAGCTTTTTGATGTCCTGCTAGATTCAGTTTGCCAGTATTTTATTGAGGATTTTTGCATCAATGTTCATCAGGGATATTGACCTGAAATTTTCTTTTTTTTTGTTGTGTCTCTGCCAGGTTTTGGTATTAGGATGATGCTGGCCTCATAAAATAAGTTAGGGAGGATTCTCTCTTTTTCTATTGTTTGGAATAATTTCAGAAGGAATGGTATCAGCTCCTCTTTTTACCTCTGGTAAAATTCGACTGTGAATCCGTCTGTTCCTGGGCTTTTTTTTTTTTTTTTTTTTTTTTTGCTTGGTAGACTATTAATTACTGCCTCAATTTCAGAGCTTGTTATTGGTCTATTCAGGGATTTGACCTCTTTCTGGTTTAGTCTTGGGAGGGTGTATCTATCCACAAATTTATCCGTTTCTTCTAGATTTTCTAGTTTATTTGCATGGAGGTGTTTATAGTATTATCTGATAGTAGTTTGTATTTCTGTGGGAACAGTGGTTATCTCCCCTTTATCATTTTTTAGTGTGTCTATTTGATTCTTCTCTCTTTTCTCCTTTAGTTGTCTGGCTATTGGTCTATTTTGTTAATCTTTTCAAAAAACCAGCTCCTGGATTCGTTGATTTTTGGAAGGGTTTTTTGTGTCTCTATCTCCTTCAGTTCTGCTCTGACCTTAGTTATTTCTTGTCTTCTGCTAGCTTTTGAATTTGTTTGCTCTTGCTTCTCTAGTTCTTTTAATTGTGGTGTTAGGTTGTCAACTTTAGATCTTTCCCACTTTTCTCCTGTGGGCATTTAGTTCTTTAAATTTCCCTCTAAACACTGTTTTAGCTGTGTCCCAGAGATTCTGGTACGTTGTGTCTTTGTTTTCAGTGGTTTCAAAGAACTTATTTATTTCTGCCTTAATTTTGTTATTTACCCAGTAGTCATTCAGGAGCAGGTTGTTCAGGTTCCATGTAGTTGTGTGGTTTTCAGTGAGTTTCTTAGTCCTGAGTTCTAATTTGATTGCACTGTGGTCTGAGAGACTGTTTGTTATTATTTCTGTTCTTTTGCATTTGCTGAGGAGTGTTTTACTTCCAATTATGTGATCAGTTTTAGAATAAGTGCTACGTGGTTCTGAGAAGAATGTATATTCTGTTGATTTGGGGCGGAGAGTTCTGCAGATGTCTGTTAGGTCCGCTTGGTCCAGAGCTGAGTTCAAGTCCTGAATATCCTTGTTATTTTTCTGTCTCATTGATCTGTCTAATATTGACAGTGGGGTGTTGAATCTCCAACTATTATTGTGTGGGAGTCTAAGTCTCTTTGTAGGTCTGTAAGAACTTGCTTTGTGAGTCTAGGTGCTCCTGTATTAGGTGCATGTATATTTAAGATATTTAGCTCTTTTTGTTGCATTGATCCTTTTACCATTATGTAATGCCCTTCTTTGTCTTTTTTGATCTTTCATGGTTTAAAGTCTGTTTCATCACAGACTAGGATTGCAACCCTTGCTTTGTTTTTTTCTTTCCATTTGCTTGGTAAATATTCCTCCATCCCTTTATTTTGAGCCTATGTGTGTCTTTGCACATGAGATGGGGCTCTTGAATACAGCACTGCGATTGATCTTGACTCTTTATCCAATTTGCCAGTCTGTATCTTTTCATTGGGGCATTTAGCCTGTTTACTATTAGGGAAACCAGCCCACACCACCCAACAGGTACCCCGAGTCCGGCAGAGACAAAGGAGTTAGAAAGAGACAGAATAAGCATTTAAAAGGCGAGTCCAGGGGACTGGAGCATCCGAGGCTTGTTCATGGCCCAGAGCTCTCATGCTCTGCCCAGTTTATTGGTTTACAAGGTCTTTGTTCTTAGGGCAGATGGGAGGGGGAGGAATGGATGTGGAAAAGGATTAATCAGTGAAGGAGAACTCCTGGGTCATTTGATAAGATGTATAGCAGTGGCGGTTTCTGTGAATTTCCTTGAGCAAAGGCGTGTGTCTAAACTACTTAAGATCTTTAACTTATCGGGAGTGAAACAGGTCGGAGTGGGTTTCAGGAGGAGCCAAGATGTTTGATTATACTCCACTGCTTCAAGGGAGTGTTATCTCCCTGGGCAACCTGTAGAATGTCGCTGGGCACTTATGCTCTTGGGGCATATAGACGTGAAAGCAATAAGGAGACTTTTCTCCTCAGAGGCCGCCCATGGCTTCCCATGGCTGTCTCACATGGGGGAGACCAACTCAACTGGCACCCCAGAAACTCTCTTTCCCACATTTACTTTTAAGGTTAATATTTTTACGTGTGAATTTGATCCTGTCATTATGATGCTAGCTGGTTATTTTGCCCGTTAGTTGATGCAGTTTCTTCATAGTCTCGATGGTCTTTACAATTTGGCATGCTTTTGCGGTGGCTGGTACTGGCTTTTCCTTTCCATATTTAGGGCTTCCTTCAGTAGCTCTTGTAGGGCAGGCCTGGTGGTGACAAAATCTCTCAGCATTTGCTTGTCTGTAAAGGATTTTATTTCTCCTTCGCTTATGAAGCTTAGTTTGGCTGGACATGAAATTCTGGGTTGAAAATTCTTTTCTTTAAGAGTGTTGAATATTGGCTCCCGCTCTCTTCTGGCTTGTAGGGTTTCAGCAGGGAGATCTGCTGTTAGTCTGATGGGCTTTCCTTTGTTGGTAACCCAACCTTCCTCTCTGGC
>NW_026658784.1:0-3876 GCF_009828535.3 Hylobates moloch | reverse complement strand
GCCTATGTCCTGAATGGTATTGCCTAGGTTTTCTTGTAGGATTTTAATGGTTTTAGGTCTAACATATAAGTCTTTGATCCATCTTGAATTAATTTTTGTATAAGGTGTAAGGAAGGGATCCAGTTGCAGCTTTCTACATATGGCTAGCCAGTTTTCCCAGCACCATTTATTAAATAGGGAATCCTTTCCCCATTTCTTGTTTTTGTCAGGTTTGTCAAAGATCAGATAGTTGTAGATATGCGGCATCATTTCTGAGGGCTCTGTTCTGTTCCATTGATCTATGTCTCTGTTGTGGTACCAGTACCATGCTGTTTTGGTTACTGTAGCCTTGTAGTATAGTTTAAAGTCAGGTAGCGTGATGCCTCCAGCTTTGTTCTTTTGGCTTAGGATTGACTTGGCGATGCGGGCTCTTTTTTGGTTCCATATGAACTTTACGTAGTTTTTTCCAATTCTGTGAAGAAAGTCATCGGTAGCTTGATGGAGATGGCATTGAATCTATAAATTACCTTGGGCAGTATGGCCATTTTCACGATATTGATTCTTCCAACCCATGAGCATGGAATGTTCTTCCATTTGTTTGTATCCTCTTTTATTTCATTGAGTAGTGGTTTGTAGTTCTCCTTGAAGAGGTCCTTCACATCCCTTGTAAGTTGGATTCCTAGGTATTTTATTCTCTTTGAAGCAATTGTGAATGGGAGTTCACTCATGATTTGGCTCTCTGTTTGTCTGTTATTGGTGTACAAGAATGCTTGTGATTTTTGTACATTGATTTTGTATCCTGAGACTTTGCTGAAGTTGCTAATCAGCTTAAGGAGATTTTGGGCTGAGACAATGGGGTTTTCTAGATATACAATCATGTCATCTGCAAACATGGATAATTTGACTTCCTCTTTTCCTAATTGAATACCCTTTATTTCCTTCTCCTGCCTGATTGCTCTGGCCAGAACTTCCAGCACTATGTTGAATAGGAGCGGTGAGAGAGGGCATCCCTGTCTTGTGCCAGTTTTCAGAGGGAATGCTTCCAGTTTTTGCCCATTCAGTATGATATTGGCTGTGGGTTTGTCGTAGATAGCTCTTATTATTTTGAGATACGTCCCATCAATACCTAATTTATTGAGAGTTTTTAGCATGAAGGGTTGTTGAATTTTGTCAAAGGCCTTTTCTGCATCTATTGAGATAATCATGTGGTTTTTGTCTTTGGTTCTGTTTATATGCTGGATTACATTTATTGATTTGTGTATGTTGAACCAGCCTTGCATCCCAGGGATGAAGCCCACTTGATCATGGTGGATAAGCTTTTTGATGTGCTGCTGGATTCGGTTTGCCAGTATTTTATTGAGGATTTTTGCATTTGCATCAATGTTCATCAAGGATATTGGTCTTAAATTCTCTTTTTTGGTTATGTCTCTGCCAGGTTTTGGTATCAGGACGATGCTGGCTTCATAAAATGTGTTAGGGAGGATTCCCTCTTTTTCTATCGATTGGAATAGTTTCAGAAGGAATGGTACCAGTTCGTCCTTGTACCTCTGGTAGAATTCAGCTGTGAATCCATCAGGTCCTGGACTCTTTTTGGTTGGTAAGCTATTGATTATTGCCACAATTTCAGAACCTGTTATTGGTCTATTCAGAGATTCAACTTCTTCCTGGTTTAGTCTTGGGAGGGTGTATTTGTCGAGGAATTTATCCATTTCTTCTAGATTTTCTAGTTTATTTGCATAGAGGTGTTTATAGTATTCTCTGATGGTAGATTGTATTTCTGTGGGATCGGTGGTGATATCCCCTTTTTCGTTTTTTATTGCATCTATTTGATTCTTCTCTCTTTTCTTCTTTATTAGTCTTGCTAGCGGTCCATCAATTTTGTTGATCTTTTCAAAAAACCAGCTCCTGGATTCATTAATTTTTTGAAGGGTTTTTTGTGTCTCTATTTCCTTCAGTTCTGCTCTGATTTTAGTTATTTCTAGCCTTCTGCTAGCTTTTGAATGTGTTTGCTCTTGCTTTTCTAGTTCTTTTAATTGTGATGTTAGGGTGTCAATTTTGGATCTTTCCTGCTTTCTCTTGTGGGCATTTAGTGCTATAAATTTCCCTCTACACACTGCTTTGAATGTGTCCCAGAGATTCTGGTATGTTGTGTCTTTGTTCTCATTGGTTTCAAAGAACATCTTTATTTCTGCCTTCATTTCATTATGTACCCAATAGTCATTCAGGAGCAGGTTGTTCAGTTTCCATGTAGTTGAGCGGTTTTGAGTGAGTTTCTGAATCCAGAGTTCTAGTTTGATTGCACTGTGGTCTGAGAGACAGTTTGTTATAATTTCTGTTCTTTTACATTTGCTGAGGAGAGCTTTACTTCCAACTATGTGGTCAATTTTGGAATAGGTGTGGTGTGGTGCTGAAAAAAATGTATATTCTGTTGATTTGGGGTGGAGAGTTCTGTAGATGTCTATTAGGTCCACTTTATGTAGAGCTGAGTTCAATTCCTGGATATCCTTGTTAACTTTCTGTCTCGTTGATCTGTCTAATGCTGACAGTGGGGTGTTAAAATCTCCCATTATTATTGTGTGGGAGTTTAAGTCCCTTTGTAGGTCACTGAGGACTTGCTTTATGAATCTGGGTGCTCCTGTGTTGGGTGCATATATATTTAGGATAGTTAACTCTTCTTGTTGAATTGATCCCTTTACCATTATGTAATGGCCTTCTTTGTCTCTTTTGATCTTTGTTGGTTTAAAGTCTATTTTATCAGAGACTAGGATTGCAACCCCTGCCTTTTTTTGTTTTCCAGTTGCTTGATAGATCTTCCTCCATCCCTTTATTTTGAGTCTATGTGTGTCTCTGCACGTGAGATGGGTTTCCTGAATACAGCACACTGATGGGTCTTGACTCCTTATCCAGTTTGCCAGTCTGTGTCTTTTGATTGGAGCATTCAGCCCATTTACATTTAACGTTAATATTGTTATGTGTGAATCTGATCCTGTCATTATGATGTTAGTTGGTTATTTTGCTCGTTAGTTGCTATAGTTTCTTCCTAGCCTCGATGGTCTTTACAATTTGGCATGTTTTTGCAGTGGCTGGTACCGGTGGTTCCTTTCCATGTTTAGTGCTTCCTTCAGGAGCTCTTTCAGGGCAGGCCTGGTGGTGACAAAGTCACTCAGCGTTTGCTTGTCTGTAAAGTATTTTATTTCTCCTTCACTTATGAAGCTTAGTTTGGCGGGATAGGAAATTCTGGGTTGAAAATTCTTTTCTTTAAGAATGTTGAATATCGGCCCCCACTCTCTTCTGGCTTGTAGAGTTTCTGCTGAGAGATCAGCTGTTAGTCTGATGGGCTTCCCTTTGTGGGTAACCCGACCTTTCTCTCTGGCTGCCCTTAACATTTTTTCCTTCATTTCAACTTTGGTGAATCTGACAATTATGTGTCTTGGAGTTGCCCTTCTCGAGGAGTATCTTTGTGACGTTCTCTGTATTTCCTGAATCTGAATGCTGGCCTGCCTTGCTAGATTGGGGAAGTTCTCCTGGATAATATCTTGCAGAGTGTTTTCCAACTTGGTTCCATTCTCCCCATCATTTTCAGGTACACCAATCAGACGTAGGTCTGGTCTTTTCACATAGTCCCAAATTTCTTGGAGGCTTTGTTCATTTCTTTTTATTCTTTTTTCTCTAAACTTCCCTTCTCTCTTCATTTCATTCATTTCATCTTCCATCAGCGATACCCTTTCTTCCAGTTGATCGCATCTGCTACTGAGGCTTCTGCAATCTTCGCGTAGTTCTCGAAACTTGGCTTTCAGCTCCATCAGCTCCTTTAAGCCCTTCTCTCCATTGGTTATTCTGGTTATCCATTCTTCTAATTTTTTTTCAAAGTTTTTAACTTCTTTGCTATTGTTTTGA
>NW_026658783.1:924-3876 GCF_009828535.3 Hylobates moloch | reverse complement strand
TGTTCTGTGCATTCAACTAACAGTGTTCAACTTCACTTTTGATTGAGATGTTCTGAAACACTCTTTCTGTGGAAACTGCATGTGGACTTTTGGAGCGCTAAGTGGCATATAGTGGAAAAAGGAATATCTTCAAATAAGAACTACACAGAAGCATTCTGTGAAACTTCCTTCTGTTCTGTGAATTCAACTAACAGAGTTTAACATTACATTTGATTGGGCAGTTCTGAAACACTGTTTCTGTAGAAATCGCAAGTGGACATACAGATTGCTAAGGGACCTATAGTGGAAAAAGAAATATCTTCCAATAAAAATTACACAGAAGCATTCTGTGAAACTTCTTTCTGTTCTGTGCATTCAACTAACAGAGTTGAAACTTACTTTTGATTGAGCAGTTCTGAAACACTCTTGCTGTAGAAACTGCAAGTGGATATTCCGAGCGCAAAGGGGCCTATAGTGGAAAAAGGAATATCTACAAATAAAAACTACACAGAAGCATTCTGTGAAAATGCTTTCCGTTCTATGCCTTCAACTAACAGAGTTGAACCTTACTTTTGATTGAGCAGTTCTGAAACACTCTTTCAGTAAAAACTGCACTTGGATATTCCAAGGGCTAAGGGGTCTATACTGGAAAAAGGACTATCTTAAAATAAAAAGTACACAGAAGCATTCTGTGAAACTTCTTTCTGTTTTGTTCATTCAACTAACAGGGATTAACATTACTTTTGAACGAGGAGTTCTGAAACACTCTTCCTGTAGAAAATGCAGGTACACATTCTGAGCGCTAAGGGGCCTATAGTGGAAAAAGGAATGTCTTCAAATAAAAACTACTCAGAAGCATTCTGTGAAACTACGTACTGTTATGTGCATTCAACTCACAGAGTTGAAACTTACTTTTGATTTAGCAGTTCTGAAACACTCTTTCTGCAGAAACTGCATGTGGAAATTCGGAACGCAATGGGGCATATAGTGGAAAAAGGAATGTCTTCAAATAAAAACTACACAGAAGTATTCTGTGAAACCTCTTTCTCTTCTGTGCATTCTACTAACAGAGTTGAAACTTACTTTTGATTGAGCAGTTGTGAAACACTCTTTCTGAAGAAACTGCAAGTGGATGGTCCGAGCGCTAAGGGGTCTATATGGAAAAAGGAATATCTTCAAATAAAAACTACACAGCAGCATTCTGTGAAACTTCTTTCTGTTCTGTGCCTGCAGCTAACAGAGTTGAACCTTACTATTGATTGAGCAGTTCTGAAACACTCTTTCTGTAGAAATTGCAAGTGGACATACAGAGTTCTAAGGGACCTGTAGTGGAAAAAGGAATATCTTCAAATAAAAATTACACAGAAGCATTCTGTGAAACTCCTTTCTGTTCTGTGAATTCAACTAACAGATTTGAACATTATTTTTGATGGAGCAGTTCTGAAACACTCTTTCTGTAAAAACTGCGGGTGGATATTCTGAGCGCAAGAGGGTCTATATAGGAAAAAGGAGAATCTTAAAATAAAAGCTACACAGAGGCATTCTGTGAAACTTCTTTCTCTTCTGTGCATTCCACTAACAGAGTTGAACTTCACCTTTGCTGGAGAAGTCCTGAAACTCTCTTTCTGTGGAAACTGCAAGTGGACATTCGGAGGGCTAAGGGGCCTATAGTGGAAAAAGGAATGTCTTCAAATAAAAACTACACAGAAGCATTCTGTGAAAATTCTTTCTCTTCTGTGCATTCTACTAACAGAGTTGAACCTTAGTTTAGATTGAGCAGTTCTGAAACACTCTTTCTGTAGAAACTGCAAGTGGACATTTGGAGCGCTAATGGGCCTAGAGTGGAAAAAGGAATATCTTCAAATAAAAACTACACAGAAGCATTCTGTGAGATTACTTTCTGTTCTGTGCATTCAACTAACACAGTTGAACCTTACTTTTGGTGGAGCAGTTCTGAAACTCTCTTTCTGAAGAAACTGCAAGTGGACAGGCGGAGCGCAGAGGGGCATATAGGGGAAAAAGGAATATATTCAAATAAAAACTACACAGAAGCATCCTGTGAAATTTTTTTCTGTTCTATGCATTCAACTAACAGAGTTGAACATTACTTTGATTGTACACTTCTGAAACACTCTTTCTGTAGAAATTGCAAGTGGACATACAGAGTGCTAAGGGACCTATAGTGGAAAAAGGTATATCTTCAAATAAAAACTACACAGAAGCATTCTGTGAAACTCCTTTCTGTTCTGTGAATTCAACTAACAGAGTTGAACTTCACTTTTGATGGAAAAGTTCTGAAACACTCTTTCTGTGGAAACTGCAAGTGGACATTCAGAGGGCTAACGGCCTACAGTGGAAAAAGTAATGTCTTCAAATAAACACTACACAGGAGCATTCTGTGAAACTTCTTTCTCTTCTGTGCATTCTACTAACAGAGTTGAACCTTACTTTTGATTGAGCAGTTCTGACACACTCTTTCTGTGCAAACTGCAAGTGGATATTCGGAGGGCTAAGGGTCCTTTAGGGGGAAAAGGAATGTTTTCAAATAAAAACAACACAGAAGCATTCTGTGAAACTTGTTTCTCTTCTGTGCATTCAACTAACAGAGTTGAACATTACTTTTGGTAGAGCAGTTGTGAAACTCTCTTTCTGTAGAAACTGCAAGTGGACATGCAGAGCGCAAGGGGGCATGTACTGGAAAAAGTAATATATTCAAATAAAAATTACACTGAAGCATTCTGTGAAATTTCTTTCTTTTCTATACATTCAACTAACAGAGTTGAACATTACTTTTGATTGAGCACTTCTGAAACACTCTTTCTGTAGAAATTGCAAGTGGACATACCGACTGCTAAGGGACCTATAGTGGAAAAAGGAATATCTTCAAATAAAAACTACACAGAAGCATTCTGTGAAACTCCATTCTGTTCTGTGAATTCAACTAACAGAGTTGAACTTCACTTTTGATGGAAA
>NW_026658783.1:0-824 GCF_009828535.3 Hylobates moloch | reverse complement strand
AGTGGAAAAAGAAATGTCTTCAAATAAACACTACACAGAAGTATTCTGTGAAACTTCTTTCTCTTCTGTGCATTCTACTAACAGAGTTGAACCTTACTTTTGATTGAGCAGTTCTGAAACACTCTTTCTGTTGAAACTGCAAGTGGACATCCTGAGCGCTAAGGGGCCTAGAGTGGAAAAAGGAATATCTTCAAATAAAAACTACACAGAAGCATTCTGTGAGACAACTTTCTGTTCTGTGCATTCTACTAACAGAGTTGATCCTTATTTTTGGTAGAGCAGTTCTGAAACTCTCTTTCTGTAGAAATCGCAAGTGGACATACAGAGTGCTAAGGGACCTGTGATGGAAAAAGGAATATCTTCAAATAAAAACTACACAGAAGCATTCTGTGAAACTCCTTTCTCTTCTGTTAATTCATCTAACAGAGTTGAACATTATTTTTGATGGAGCAGTTCTGAAACACTCTTTCTGTAAAAACTGCATGTGGATATTGCAAGGGCTAAGGGGTCTATACTGGAAAAAGGACTATCTTAAAATAAAAAGTAAACAGAAGCATTCTGTGAAACTTCTTTCTGTTCTGTGCATTCAACTAAGAGAGATTAACATTACTTTTGAATGAGGAGTGGAATATAGTACAGTTTAGAGGAATGGACTAGACAGGAACGGAGTGGAGTGGAGTGGACTGGAGTGCAATGGAATCGAAAGGAATGGAATGGAATGTAGTGGAACGGGAAAGAAAGGAATGGTGTGGATTGGAGTCGAGAGGAGTGGATTCCAATGTAATGTAACGTAATGTAATATAATGTAATGTAATGTAATGTAA
>NW_026658782.1:0-3877 GCF_009828535.3 Hylobates moloch | reverse complement strand
TTATTATTATTATTATTATTATTATTATTATTATTATTATTATACTGTAAGTTTTAGGGTACATGTGCACAATATGCAGGTTTGTTACATATGTATCCATGTGCCATGTTGGTGCCCTGCACCCATTAACTCGTCATTCAGCATTAGGTATATCTTCCTAATGCTGTCCCTTCCCCCTCCGCCCCCCGCCACAACAGTCCCTGGAGTGTGATGTTCCCCTTCCTGTGTCCATGTGTTCTCATTGTTCAATTCCCACCTGTGAGTGAGAACATGCGGTGTTTGGTTTTTTGTCCTTGTGATAGTTTACTGAGAATGATGGTTTCCAGTTTCATCCATGTCCCTACAAAGGACATGAACTCATCATTTTTTATGGCTGCATAGTATTCCATGGTGTATATGTGCCACATTTTCTTAATCCAGTCTATCGTTGTTGGACATTTGGGTTGATTCCAAGGCTTTGCTATTGTGAATAGTGCCGCAATAAACATACGTGTGCATGTGTCTTTATAGCAGCATGATTTATAGTCCTTTGGGTATATACCCAGTAATGGGATGGCTGGGTCAAATGGTATTTCTAGTTCTAGATCCCTGAGGAATCGCCACACTGACTTCCACAATGGTTGAACTAGTTTACAGTCCCACCAACAGTGTAAAGGTGTTCCTATTTCTCCACATCCTCTCCAGCACCTGTTGTTTCCTGACTTTTTAATGATCACCATTCTAACTGGTGTGAGATGGTATCTCATTATGGTTTTGATTTGCATTTCTCTGATGGCCAGTGATGATGAGCATTTTTTCATGTGTTTTTTGGCTGCATAAATGTCTTCTTTTGAGAAGTGTCTGTTCATGTCCTTCATCCACTTTTTGATGGGGTTTTTGTTTTTTTCTTGTAAATTTGTTTGAGTTCATTGTAGATTCTGGATATTAGCCCTTTGTCAGATGAGTAGTTTGCGAAAATTTTCTCTGATTTTGTAGGTTGCCTGTTCACTCTGATGGTAGTTTCTTTTGCTGTGCAGAAGCTCTTTAGTTTAATTAGATCCCATTTGTCAATTTTGGCTTTTGTTGCCATTGCTTTTTGTGTTTTAGACATGAAGTCCTTGCCCATGCCTATGTCCTGAATGGTATTGCCTAGGTTTTCTTCTAGGGTTTTTATGGTTTTAGGTCTAACATGTAAGTCTTTAATCCATCTTGAATTAATTTTTGTATAAGCTGTAAGGAAGGGATCCAGTTTCAGCTGTCTACATATGGCTAGCCAGCTTTTATTAAATAGGGAACATTTATTAAATAGGGAATCCTTATCCCATTACTTGTTTTTGTCAGGTTTGTCAAAGATCAGATAGTTGTAGATAAGCGGCATTATTTCTGAGGGCTCTGTTCTGATCCATTGATCTATGTCTCTGTTGTGGTATCAGTACTATGCTCTTTTGGTTACTGTAGCCTTGTAGTATAGTTTGAAGTCAGGTAGGGTGATGCCTCCAGCTTTGTTCTCTTGGCTTAGGATTGACTTGGTGATGTGGGCTCTTTTTTGGTTCCATATGAACTTCAAAGTAGTTTTTTCCAATTCTGTGAAGAAAGTCATTGGTGGCTTGATGGGGATGGCATTGAATCTATAAATTACCTTGGGCAGTATGGCCATTTTCACGACATTGATTCTTCCAACCCATGAGCATGGAATGTTCTTCCATTTGTTTGTATCCTGTTTTATTTCATTGAGCAGTGGTTTGTAGTTCTCCTTGAAGAGGTCTTTCACGTCCCTTGTAAGTTGGATTCCTCGGTATTTGATTCTCTTTGAAGCAATCATGAATGGGAGTTCACTCATGATTTGGCTCCCTGTCTGTGATTGGTGTACAAGAATGCTTGTGATTTTTGTACATTGTACATTGATTTTGTATCCTGAGACTTTGCTGAAGTTGCTTATCAGCTTAAGGAGATTTGGGGCTGAGACAATGGGGTTTTCTAGATATACAATTGTATCATCTGCAAACAGGGACAATTTGACTTCCTCTTTTCCTAATTAAATACCCTTTATTTCCTTCTCCTGCCTGATTGCCTTGGCCAGAACTTCCAACACTATGTTGAATAGGAGTGGTGAGAGAGGGCATCCCTGTCTTGTGCCAGTTTTCAAAGGGAATGCTTCCAGTTTTTGCCCATTCAGTATGATATTGGCTGTGGGTTTGTCATAGATAGCTCTTATTATTTTGAGATACGTCCCATCGATACCTAATTTATTGAGAGTTTTTAGCATGAAGGGTTGTTGAATTTTGTCAAAGGCCTTTTCTGCGTCTATTGAGATAATCATGTGGTTTTTGTCTTTGGTTCTGTTTATATGCTGGATTACATTTATTGATTTGCGTATGTGGAACCAGCCTTGCATCCCGGGGATGAAGCCCACTTGATCATGGTGGATAAGCTTTTTGATGTGCTGCTGGATTCGGTTTACCAGTATTTTATTGAGGATTTTTGCATCAATATTCATCAAGGATATTGGTCTGAAATTCTCTTTTTTGGTTGTGTCTCTGCCAGGCTTTGGTATCAGGACGATGCTGGGCTCATAAAATGTGTTAGGGAGGATTCTCTCTTTTTCTATCAATTGGAATAGTTTCAGAAGGAATGGTACCAGTTCCTCCTTGTACCTCTGGTAGAATTCAGCTGTGAATCCATCAGGTCCTGGACTGTTTTTGGTTGGTAAGCTATTGATTATTGCCACAATTTCAGAGCCTGTTATTGGTCTATTGAGAGATTCAAATTCTTCCTGATTTAGTCTTGGGAGGGTGTATTTGTCAAGGAATTTATCCATTTCTTCTAGATTTTCTAGTTTATTTGCATAGAGGTGTTTTTAGTATTCTCTGATGGTAGATTGTATTTCTGTGGGATGGGTGGTGATATTCCCTTTATCATTTTTTATTGCATCTATTTGATTCTTCTCTCTTTTCTTCTTTATTAGTCTTGCTAGCAGTCTATCAATTTTGTTGATCTTTTCAAAAAACCAACCCCTTGATTCATTAATTTTTTGAAGGGTTGTTTGTGTCTCTATTTCCTTCAGTTCTGCTCTGATTTTAGTTATTTCTTGCCTCCTGCTAGCTTTTGAATGTGTTTGCCCTTGCTTTTCTAGTTCTTTTAATTGTGATATTAGGGTGTCAATTTTGGATCTTTCCTGCTTTCTCCTGTGGGCATTTAGTGCTATAAATTTCCCTATACACACTGCTTTGAATGTTTCCCAGAGATTCTGGTATGTTGTTTCTTTGTTCTGGTTGGTTTCAAAGAACATCTTTATTTCTGCCTTCATTTCGTTATGTACCCAGTAAGTCATTCAGTTTCCATGTAGTTGAGTGGTTTTGAGTGAATTTCTTAATCCTGAGTTCTAGTTTGATTGCACTGTGGTCTGAGAGACAGTTTGTTATAATTTCTGTTCCTTTACATTTGCTGAGGAGAGCTTTACTTCCACCTAGGTGGTCAATTTTGGAATAGGTGTGGTGTGGTGCTGAAAAAAATGTATATTCTGTTGATTTGGGGTGGAGAGTTCTGTAGATGTCTATTAGGTCTGCTTGGTGCAGAGCTGAGTTCAATTCCTGGTTATCCTTGTTAACTTTCTGTCTCATTGATCTGTCTAATGTTGACTGTAGGGTGTTAAAATCTCACATTATTATTGTGTGGGAGTTCAAGTCTCTTTATAAGTCACTCAGGACTTGCTTTATGAATCTGGGTGCTCCTGTGTTGGGTGCATATATATTTAGGGTAGTTAGCTCTTCTTGTTGAATTGATTCCTTTACCATTATGTAATGGCCTTCTTTGTCTCTTTTGATCTTTGTTGGTTTAAAGTCTATTTTGTCAGAGACTAGGATTGCAACCCCTGCCTTTTTTTGTTTTCCATTTGCTT
>NW_026658781.1:0-3877 GCF_009828535.3 Hylobates moloch | reverse complement strand
TTGCAGATTCTACGAAAACAGAGATTCAAAGCTGCACAATCAAAAGAAAGGTTCCACTCTCTGAGATGAATGCAGAGTTCCTAAAGAAGTTTCACAGATTACTTCTGTGTAGTTTTTATTTGAAGATATTCCTTTTTCCACGAAAGGCCTCAAAGCACTCCAAATGTCCACTTGCAGTTTATACGAAAAGAGTGTTTCAAAACTGCCCAATCAAAAGAAAGGTTCAACTCTGTGAGTTGAATGCAGAGAATAGAAAGAATTTTTACAGATGTATTCTGTGTAGTTTTCACTTGAAGATATTTCGTTTTTCAACAGAGGCCTCAACGATCTCCAAGTGTCCACTTGCATATTCTACAAAAAGAGTGTTTCAAAACTGCTAAATCAAAAGAAAGATTCTACTCTGTTAGATGAATGAATAGATGAGAAAGAAATTTCACAGAATAACTCTGTGTAGTTTTAATGGGAAGATATTTCATTTTTCACCGTATGCCTCAATGTTCTCACAATATCCACTTGCATATTCTAAAAAAAGAGTGTTTCAAAACAGCTCAATGAAAAGAAAGTTTCAACTCAGTTAGATGAATACACAGATCAGAAAGAAGTTTCACAGAATGCTTCTGTGTAGTTTTTATTTGAAGATATTCCTTTTTCCACGATAGGCCTCAAAGCGCTCCAAATTTCCAATTGCAGATTCTACAAAAAGAGTGTTTCAAAACTGCTCAATGAAAAGAAAGGTTCAACTCAGTTAGATGAATACACAGATCAGAAAGAAGTTTCACAGAATGCTTCCGTGTAGTATTTATGGGAAGATATTTCTTTTCTCACCATAGGCCTCAATGCTCTAGAAATGTCCAATTGCAGGTTCTACGAAAAGCCTGTTTCAAAGCTGCAAAATCAAAAGAAAGGTTCCACTCTCAGAGATGAATGCGCAGTTCATAAAGAAGTTTCACTGAATGCTTCTGTGCAGATTTATTTGAATATATTCCTTTTTCCACGATAGGCATCAATGCACTCCAAACATCCTCTTGCAGATTCTACAAGAAGTGTGTTTCAAAATTGCTCAATCAAAAGAAAGATTCTACTTTGTGAGATGAATGAACAGAACAGAAAGAAGTTTCACAGAATGCTTCTGTGTAGTTTAAGAGAAAGATATTTCGTTTTTCACCGTAGGCCTCAATAGTCTCCAAATATCCACTTGCAGATTCTACAAAAAGAGTGTTTCAAAACTGCTCAATCAAACGAAAGGTTCTACTCTGTGAGACGAATGAAGAGAAAAGAAATAGGTTTCACAGAATGCTTCTGTGTAGTTTTTATGGGAACATATTCCATTTTTCACCATAGGCCTCAATATTCTCCAAATGTCTACTTGCAGATTCTACAAAATGAGTGTTTCAAAACTGCTCAATCAAAAGTAAGGTTCAACTTCATTAGATGAATGCACAGATCAGAAAGAAGTTTCTCAGAATGATTCCGTGTAGTTTTTATGGGAAGATATTTCTTTTTTCACCCTAGGCCTCAATGCTCTAGAAACGTCCAACTGCAGATTCTACGAAAAGACTATCTCAAAGCTGCAAAATCTAAAGAAATTTTCCACTCTCTGAGATGAAAGCACCGTTCATAAAGAAGTTCCACAGATTACCTATGTGTAGTTTTTATTTGAAGATATTCCATTTTCCACGATAGGCCCCAAAGTGCTCCAAATGTCCACTTGCAGTATATACAAAAAGAGTGTTTCAAAACTGCTCAATCAAAAGAAAGGCTGAACTCTGTGAGAAGAATGCAGAGAATAGAAAGAATTTTCACAGAAGTATTCTGGGTAGTTTTTCTTGAAGATATTTCATTTTTCATCAGAGGCCTCAAAAATCTCCAAATGTCCCCTTGCAGATTCTACAAAAAGAGTGGTTCAAAACTGCTCAATCAAAAGAAATGTTCTACTCTGTTAGATGAATGCACAGATCAGAAAGTAGTTTCACAGAATACTTCTGCGTAGTTTTAATGGGAAGATATGTGGTTTTTCACCATAGGCCTCAATGTTCTCCAAATAGCCAATTGCAGATTCTACAAAAAGAGTGTTTCAAAACAGCTCAATGAAAAGAAATGTTCAACTCAGTGAGATGAATGCACAGATCAGAAAGAAGTTTCACAGAATGCTTCTGTGTACTTTTTATTTGACGATATTACTTTTTCCATGATAGGCCTCATAGCGCTCCAAATGTCCACTTGCAGATTCTACAAAAAGAGAGTATCAAAACTGCTCAATCAAAAGAAAGGTTCTACTCTGTGAGATGAATGAACAGAATTGAAAGAAGTTTCACACAATTATTCTGTGTAGTTTTTAGGGGAAGATATTTCGTTTTTCACCATGTCTCAATGTTCTAAAAATATCCACTTGCAGATTCTACAATAAGAGTGTTTCAAAACTGCTCCATCGAAAGTAAGGTTCAACTCTGTTAGATGAATGCACAGATCAGAAAGAAGTTTCAAAGAATGCTTCTGTGTGTTTTTTATGGGAAGATATTTCTTTTTCCACGTTAGGCCTCATAGCGCTCCACATGTCCACTTGCAGATTCTAGAAAAAGAGAGTTTCAAAACTGGTCTATCAAAAGAAAGGTTCTACTCTGTCAGATGAATGAACAGAATAGAAAGAAGTTTCACAGAATGCTTCTGTGTAGTTTTTAGGGGAAGATATTTCGTTTTTCACCGTAGGCCTCAATGTTCTCCAAATGTCCACTTGCAGTTTCTACAAAAGGAGTGTTTCAAAACTGCTCAATCAAAAGAAAGGTTCAACTCAGTGAGATTACTGCACAGATCACAAAGAAGTTTCACAGAATGCTTCTTGTAGTTTTTATTTGAAGATAAACCTTTTTCCACAATAGGCCTTCAAGTGTTCCAATTGTCCACTTCCAGATTCTACAAAAAGAGTGTTTCAAAACTGCTCAGTAAAAAGAAAGGTTCTACTCTGTGAGATGAATCTCACAGAGTAGAAAGAAGTTTCACAGAATGCTTCTGTGTAGTTTTCATGGGAAGAGATTTCATTTTTCACCGTAGGCATCAATGTTCCCCAAATGTCCACTTGCAAATTCTACAAAAAGAGTGTTTCAAAACTGCTCAATCAAAAGAAAGGTTCAACTCATTGAGATAAATGCACAGACCAGAAAGTAGTTTCACAGAATTCTTCTCTGTTGTTTTTATTTGAAGACATTCCTTTTTCCACGATAGGCCTCAAAGCACTCAAAATGTCCACTTGCAGATTCTACAAAAAGAATGTTTCAATACTGCTCAGTCAAAAGAAACGTTCTACTCTGTGACATGAATGAACAGAACAGAAAGAAGTTTCACAGAATGCTTCTGTGTAGTTTTTATGGGAATATATTTCTTTTTTCACTGTAGGCCTCAGTGTTCTCCAAATGTCCACTTGCAGATTCTACAAAAAGAGTGTTTCAAAACTGCTCAATCAAAAGTAAGGTTCAACTCTGTTAGATGAATGCACAGATCAGAGAGAAGTTTCACAGAATGCTTCCGCGTAGATTTTATGGGAAGTTATTTCTTTTTTCACCGTAGTCCTCAATACTGTAGAAATGTCCAATTGCAGTTTCAACGGAAAGCCTGTTTCAAAGCTGCACAATCAAAAGAAATGTTCCCATTTCTGAGTTGAATGCACAGTTCATAAAGAAGATTCCCAGATTACTTCTGTGTAGTTTTTATTTGAAGATATTACTTTTTCCTCGATAGGCGTCAAAGCACTCCAAATGTCCACTTCCAGTTTATACAGAAAGAGGGTTTCAAAACTGCTCAACCAAAAAAAAGGTTCAACTCTGTGAGATGAATGCAGAGAATAGAAACAAATTTCACAGGATTAGTCTGTGTAGTTTTTAAT
>NW_026658780.1:0-3877 GCF_009828535.3 Hylobates moloch | reverse complement strand
TTGCAGATTCTACGAAAACAGAGATTCAAAGCTGCACAATCAAAAGAAAGGTTCCACTCTCTGAGATGAATGCAGAGTTCCTAAAGAAGTTTCACAGATTACTTCTGTGTAGTTTTTATTTGAAGATATTCCTTTTTCCACGAAAGGCCTCAAAGCACTCCAAATGTCCACTTGCAGTTTATACGAAAAGAGTGTTTCAAAACTGCTCAATCAAAAGAAAGGTTCAACTCTGTGAGTTGAATGCAGAGAATAGAAAGAATTTTTACAGATGTATTCTGTGTAGTTTTCACTTGAAGATATTTCGTTTTTCAACAGAGGCCTCAACGATCTCCAAGTGTCCACTTGCATATTCTACAAAAAGAGTGTTTCAAAACTGCTAAATCAAAAGAAAGATTCTACTCTGTTAGATGAATGAATAGATGAGAAAGAAATTTCACAGAATAACTCTGTGTAGTTTTAATGGGAAGATATTTCATTTTTCACCATATGCCTCAATGTTCTCACAATATCCACTTGCATATTCTAAAAAAAGAGTGTTTCAAAACAGCTCAATGAAAAGAAAGTTTCAACTCAGTTAGATGAATACACAGATCAGAAAGATGTTTCACAGAATGCTTCTGTGTAGTTTTTATTTGAAGATATTCCTTTTTCCACGATAGGCCTCAAAGCGCTCCAAATTTCCAATTGCAGATTCTACAAAAAGAGTGTTTCAAAACTGCTCAATGAAAAGAAAGGTTCAACTCAGTTAGATGAATACACAGATCAGAAAGAAGTTTCACAGAATGCTTCCGTGTAGTATTTATGGGAAGATATTTCTTTTCTCACCATAGGCCTCAATGCTCTAGAAATGTCCAACTGCAGGTTCTACGAAAAGCCTGTTTCAAAGCTGCAAAATCAAAAGAAAGGTTCCACTCTCAGAGATGAATGTGCAGTTCATAAAGAAGTTTCACAGAATGCTTCTGTGCAGATTTATTTGAATATATTCCTTTTTCCACGATAGGCATCAATGCACTCCAAACATCCACTTGCAGATTCTGCAAGAAGTGTGTTTCAAAATTGCTCAATCAAAAGAAAGATTCTACTTTGGGAGATGAATGAACAGAACAGAAAGAAGTTTCACAGAATGCTTCTGTGTAGTTTAAGAGAAAGATATTTCGTTTTTCACCGTAGGCCTCAATAGTCTCCAAATATCCACTTGCAGATTCTACAAAAAGAGTGTTTCAAAACTGCTCAATCAAACGAAAGGTTCTACTCTGTGAGACGAATGAAGAGAAAAGAAATAGGTTTCACAGAATGCTTCTGTGTAGTTTTTATGGGAACATATTCCATTTTTCACCATAGGCCTCAATATTCTCCAAATGTCTACTTGCAGATTCTACAAAATGAGTGTTTCAAAACTGCTCAATCAAAAGTAAGGTTCAACTTCATTAGATGAATGCACAGATCAGAAAGAAGTTTCTCAGAATGATTCCGTGTAGTTTTTATGGGAAGATATTTCTTTTTTCACCCTAGGCCTCAATGCTCTAGAAACGTCCAACTGCAGATTCTACGAAAAGACTGTCTCAAAGCTGCAAAATCTAAAGAAATTTTCCACTCTCTGAGATGAAAGCACCGTTTATAAAGAAGTTCCACAGATTACCTATGTGTAGTTTTTATTTGAAGATATTCCATTTTCCACGATAGGCCCCAAAGTGCTCCAAATGTCCACTTGCAGTATATACAAAAAGAGTGTTTCAAAACTGCTCAATCAAAAGAAAGGCTGAACTCTGTGAGAGGAATGCAGAGAATAGAAAGAATTTTCACAGAAGTATTCTGGGTAGTTTTTCTTGAAGATATTTCGTTTTTCATCAGAGGCCTCAAAAATCTCCAAATGTCCCCTTGCAGATTCTACAAAAAGAGTGGTTCAAAACTGCTCAATCAAAAGAAATGTTCTACTCTGTTAGATGAATGCACAGATCAGAAAGTAGTTTCACAGAATACTTCTGCGTAGTTTTAATGGGAAGATATGTGGTTTTTCACCATAGGCCTCAATGTTCTCCAAATAGCCAATTGCAGATTCTACAAAAAGAGTGTTTCAAAACAGCTCAATGAAAAGAAATGTTCAACTCAGTGAGATGAATGCACAGATCAGAAAGAAGTTTCACAGAATGCTTCTGTGTACTTTTTATTTGACGATATTACTTTTTCCATGATAGGCCTCATAGCGCTCCAAATGTCCACTTGCAGATTCTACAAAAAGAGAGTATCAAAACTGCTCAATCAAAAGAAAGGTTCTACTCTGTGAGATGAATGAACAGAATTGAAAGAAGTTTCACACAATTATTCTGTGTAGTTTTTAGGGGAAGATATTTCGTTTTTCACCATGTCTCAATGTTCTAAAAATATCCACTTGCAGATTCTACAATAAGAGTGTTTCAAAACTGCTCCATCGAAAGTAAGGTTCAACTCTGTTAGATGAATGCACAGATCAGAAAGAAGTTTCAAAGAATGCTTCTGTGTGTTTTTTATGGGAAGATATTTCTTTTTCCACGTTAGGCCTCATAGCGCTCCAAATGTCCACTTGCAGATTCTAGAAAAAGAGAGTTTCAAAACTGGTCTATCAAAAGAAAGGTTCTACTCTGTCAGATGAATGAACAGAATAGAAAGAAGTTTCACAGAATGCTTCTGTGTAGTTTTTAGGGGAAGATATTTCGTTTTTCACCATAGGCCTCAATGTTCTCCAAATGTCCACTTGCAGTTTCTACAAAAGGAGTGTTTCAAAACTGCTCAATCAAAAGAAAGGTTCAACTCAGTGAGATTACTGCACAGATCACAAAGAAGTTTCACAGAATGCTTCTTGTAGTTTTTATTTGAAGATAAACCTTTTTCCACAATAGGCCTTCAAGTGTTCCAATTGTCCACTTCCAGATTCTACAAAAAGAGTGTTTCAAAACTGCTCAGTAAAAAGAAAGGTTCTACTCTGTGAGATGAATCTCACAGAGTAGAAAGAAGTTTCACAGAATGCTTCTGTGTAGTTTTCATGGGAAGAGATTTCATTTTTCACCGTAGGCATCAATGTTCCCCAAATGTCCACTTGCAAATTCTACAAAAAGAGTGTTTCAAAACTGCTCAATCAAAAGAAAGGTTCAACTCATTGAGATAAATGCACAGACCAGAAAGTAGTTTCACAGAATTCTTCTCTGTTGTTTTTATTTGAAGACATTCCTTTTTCCACGATAGGCCTCAAAGCACTCAAAATGTCCACTTGCAGATTCTACAAAAAGAATGTTTCAATACTGCTCAGTCAAAAGAAACGTTCTACTCTGTGACATGAATGAACAGAACAGAAAGAAGTTTCACAGAATGCTTCTGTGTAGTTTTTATGGGAATATATTTCTTTTTTCATCGTAGGCCTCAGTGTTCTCCAAATGTCCACTTGCAGATTCTACAAAAAGAGTGTTTCAAAACTGCTCAATCAAAAGTAAGGTTCAACTCTGTTAGATGAATGCACAGATCAGAGAGAAGTTTCACAGAATGCTTCCGCGTAGATTTTATGGGAAGTTATTTCTTTTTTCACCGTAGTCCTCAATACTGTAGAAATGTCCAATTGCAGTTTCAACGAAAAGCCTGTTTCAAAGCTGCACAATCAAAAGAAATGTTCCCATTTCTGAGTTGAATGCACAGTTCATAAAGAAGATTCCCAGATTACTTCTGTGTAGTTTTTATTTGAAGATATTACTTTTTCCTCGATAGGCGTCAAAGCACTCCAAATGTCCACTTCCAGTTTATACAGAAAGAGGGTTTCAAAACTGCTCAACCAAAAAAAAGGTTCAACTCTGTGAGATGAATGCAGAGAATAGAAACAAATTTCACAGGATTAGTCTGTGTAGTTTTTAAT
>NW_026658779.1:0-3878 GCF_009828535.3 Hylobates moloch | reverse complement strand
GTCATTTAGCATTAGGTATATCTCCTAATGCTGAATGACGAGTTAATGGGTGCAGGAAATCAACATGGCACATGGATACATATGTAACAAACCTGCACATTGTGCACATGTACCCTAAAACCTAAAGTATAAAAAAAAAAAAAGAAATCTCTATGCCTTAGCATCATTTCCCTTTTCAATTTTGTTGTTGATACTTTTTTCTTATTGTACTGTCTTTGTCTTGAAAAGAGTTGTTGTTATTCTTTTTGATTGGTTAATTATTTAGTCTTTCTAATTAGGATAAGAGTAGTTTACATACCACAGTTACAGTGTTATAATATTCTGTGTTTTTCTGTGTCTTACTATTACCAGTGAGTTTTGTACATTCAGGTGATTATTTATTGCTCATTAATGTCCTCTTCTGTCTGATTGAAGTTCTCCATTTAGCATTTCTGGAAGGACAGGTCTGGTGTTGATGAAATCGCTCAGCTTTTGTTTGTCTGGGAATTCTCTTTCACGTTTGAACAATATTTTCACCAGATATCCTGTTCTAGGGTAAAAGCTTTTTCCTTTGGCACTTTAATATGTCATGCCCCTCTCTTCTGGCCTGTAAGGTTTCTGCTGAAAAATCTGCTGCCAGATGTGTTGGAGTTCCATTTTAAGTTATTTGTTTCCTTTCTCTTGCTGCTCCTAGAATTCTTTCTTTATCCTTGACTTTTGGAATTTTGATTATTAAATTCTTTAATGTAGTCTTCTTTTGGTTAAATCTGGTTAGTGTTCAAAAGCCTTCTTGTACTTGGAAATTGATATCTTTCTCTAAGTTTGGGAAGTTCGCTGTCATTATCCCTTTGAAATAAATGTTCTACCCCTATGTCTTTCTCTACCACCTCTTTAAGGCCAATAACTTTTAGATCTGCCACTTTGATGCTGTTTTCTAGACACTTTTTTGTGCACTTTATTCATTTATTTATTTATTTTTATTTATTTATTTTTTGAGACAGAGTCTTGCTCTGTCGCCCAGGCTGCAGGGCAGTGGCGCAATCTTGGCTCACTGCAACCTCCACCTCCTGGGTTCAAGAGATTGTCCTGCCTCAGCCTCTCTAGTAGCTGGGACTACAGACATGCACCACCACGCCCAGCTAATTTTTTTTGTATTTTTAGTAGAGACGCGGTTTCACCATGTTGGCTAGGACGGCCTCAATCTCCTGACTTCATGATCTGCCCACCTCAGCCTCCCAAAATGCTGGGATTACGGGCGTGAACCAGTGCTTTATTGCTTTTTATTCCTTTTTATTTTGCCTTCTCCGACTCTATGTTTTTAAGTAGCCTGTTTTCGAGCTCACTAATGTTTTCTTCTGCTTGATCCATGCTTCTACAAAAAGACTCTGATTCATTCTTCAGTATACCTATTGCATTTTTCAGCTCCAAAATTTCTGTTGATTCTTTTTAATCATTTTAATTTTGTTAAATGTATCTGATAGAATTATGAGTTCCTTCTCTTTGTTATCTTGAATTTATTTGAATTTCCTCTACACAACTATTTCGAAATCTCTGTTTAAAAGGTAACATGTCTCCATTTCTCCAGGATTCGTCTCTGGTGGCTTATTCAGTTCATTTGATGAGGTCATGTTTTCCTGGCTTATCTTGATGTTTGTTTGAGTCTGGGCATTGAAGAGTTTGGTATTTATTGTAGTCTTCACTGTCTGAGCTTGTTTTTACCCACTCTACTTGGGAAGGCTTTCCAGATATTTGAAAGGACTTGGTTGTGGTGATCTAAGCTGCATCTGCTTTAGGAGGCATCTCAAGCCCAATAATAGTTTGTTTCTTGCAGACTTGCAGAGGTATTGCCTTGATGGTCTTGAATACAGTCTGGGAGAATTATCTGGATTACCAGGCAGAGTCTTGTTTTCTTCCCTTACTTTCTCCCACCTCAAGCTGGGAGTGGAGTTACACAAGCACCCCTGTGGCCACCACCACTAAGACACCACTGGATCAGATCTGAAGCCAGGACAGCACTGGGTCTCACCCAAAGCTTATTATAACCACTC
Source organism: Hylobates moloch (assembly GCF_009828535.3). NCBI lineage: Eukaryota > Metazoa > Chordata > Mammalia > Primates > Hylobatidae > Hylobates > Hylobates moloch. Next base: position 1,851 of record NW_026658779.1, on the reverse strand, counting down.
ACAGGCTATTGCCTATGTTCACTCAAGGCCCTGTGGCTTTACGATCAGCATGTGGCAGAGCAAGCCAGGCCTGTGTCCTTCCCTTCAGGATGGCAAGGTTCCCCATGCCCTAGGTGAGTCCAGAGGTACTGTCTGGGAGTCAGGGACTAGAACTAGAAATACTATTTGACCCAGCCATCTCATTACTGGGTATATACCCAAAGGATTATAAATCATGCTGCTATAAAGACACATGCACACGTATGTTTATTGCGGCACTATTCACAATAGCAAAGACTTGGAACCAACCCAAATGTCCAACAATGATAGACTGGATTAAGAAAATGTGGCACATACACACCATGGAATACTATGCAGCCATAAAAAATGATGAGTTCATGTCCTTTGTTGGGACATGGATGAAACTGGAAACCATCATTCTCAGTAAACTACTGCAAGGACAAAAAACCAAACACCGCATGTTCTCACTCATAGGTGGGAATTGAACAATGAGAACACATGGACACAGGAAGGGGAACATCACACTCTAGGGACTATTGTGGGGTGGGCGCAGGGGGGAGGGATAACATTGGGAGATATACCTAATGCTAAATGGCGAGGTGATGGGTGCAGCACACCAGCATGGCACATGTATACATATGTAACAAACCTGCACATTGTGCACATGTACCCTAAAACTTAAAGTATAATAATAATAAAATTTAAAAAAAAACAAAAAAAACAAAACGAAAAACCTATAGAAGTCTATATGATATTCTACTGTACTGAGGCAGAGCTGACACTCAAAACCTAAGAGGCATCCCTTCCCACTCTTCTGTCCTCTCCAAAAGGAGAGGAGCCTCACCCTATAACCACTGCCACTCCAGTTCATGAGGAATACTGCCAGACTACCAGCCAATGTTCCCTTAAGGCCTAAGGTCTCTTAAGTCAGCTTGTAGTAAATGCTGCCTGGCCTGGGACTCACTCTTCGGGGCAGCCAGCTCCCCTCTGGCCTAGGGAAGGTCCTGAAATGCCATCCAAGTATCAAGTCCTGGAATCAGGAACTCCATGTATTCTTTTGATGCTCTACCCTTCTGTGGCCGTGCTTGTACCTAAGGTGCAAGACAAAGTCACCTTTACTTTTCCCTCTACTTTTCTCAAGCAGATGGAGTTTCTTCATGCAGCCAGCACAGCTGGTAATGTACGGAGTCTCACCTAAAGCCAGCAAGTCTCAGAGGCTCAGCCAAGGGCGTCAATGTAGTACCTAGATATCACTGCTGATTATTCAGGGCCCAAGGGGTCTTTAGTTAGCAGGTTATGAATGCTGCCATGACTGGGACCCTTCCTTCAAGGCAGCAGGTTCCCCTCTGGTCCAGGGTGTGTCTACAAATGTCATCTGGGAGCTAAGATCTGGGACAGGGGTGTCACTACTTTGACTGGTATCCTATCATGCTGTGGATAAGCTAGTATTTAATATAAAAGACAAAGTCCATCCCACTCTTCCTTCTCCTGTCTTCAAGTGGAAAGAAATTGTCTTTTTTTGGAGCAGCAAGCTGTGCAGTCTGCAGTGTGGAGGGGTGATTCCAGCACTCCCTTGGCTGCCTCAACTGGTTTCTTAGTAGGTTGTTTGTCTCCCCTGTCCACTGTCTCTGGGCTTAGTTCAGCCCTAGGACTTGCCTAAGAGTTGCAGTCCTTATGGTCTAGACTGCTTTTCAAGTTTATTTGAAGATATAGAGTACTGTAGTCTTCTGTGGCAAGGTTTGCAAGCACTCAAGTTCTGACCGCTGAGACTGGTGATTCCCCTCTGACTAGGGCTGGTTTAAATGCTTCCTCCAAGGATGAGTGTCAGCTGAGTTTTGTCCAGTTTTTCTC
>NW_026658778.1:0-3879 GCF_009828535.3 Hylobates moloch | reverse complement strand
GATATTCCTTTTTCCACTATAAGCCAGTTGGCGCTCAGAATGTCTACATGTAGTTTCTACAGAAACAGTGTTTCAGAACTGCTCTATGAAAAGTAAGCTTCAACTCTCTTAGTTGAATGCACAGAACAGAAAGAAGTTTCACAGAATGCTTCTGTGTTGTTTTTATTTGAAGATATTCCTTTTTCCACTATAGGCCCCTTTTTCCTCGGAATGTCCCCTTGCAGTTTCTACAGAAACAGTGTTTCAGAATTGCTCAATCAAAAGGAAGCTTCAACTCTGTTAGTTGAATGCACACAACAGTAAGAAGTTTCACAGAATGCTTCCGTGTAGTTTTTATTTGAAGATATTCCTTTTTCCACTAAAGGCTCCGTTGTGCTCAAAATATCCCCTTCCAGTTTCTACAGAAAGAGTGTTTCAGAACTGCTCAATCAAAACTAAGCTTCAACTCTGTAAGTTAAATGTACAGAACAGAAAGAAGTTGCACAGAATGGTTCTGTGTAGTTTTTTTTTGAAGATATTCCGTTTTCCACTATAATACCCTTAGCGCTCAGAATGTCCACTTGCAGTTTCTACATAAAGAGTGTTTCAGAACGGCTTTATCAAAAGTAAGCTTCAACTCTTTTAGTTGAATGCACACAACAGAAAGAAGTTTCACAGAATGCTTCTGTGTAGTTTTTATTTGAAGATATTGCTTTTTCCACTGGAGCTCCCTTAGCGGTCCGAATGTCCCCTTGCAGTTTCTACAGAAAGAGTGTTTCATAACTACTCTATCAAAAGTAAGGTTCACCTCTGTTAGTTGAAAGCACAGAACGGAAAGTAGTTTCACAGAATGCTCTGTGTAGTTTTTATTTGAAGATATTCCTTTTTCCAATATAGGCCCCTTAGTTCTCTGAATGTCCCCTTCCAGTTTCTACAGAAACAGTGTTTCAGAACTGCTCCATCAAAACTAAGCTTCAACTCTGTTAGTTGAATGCACAGAACAGTAAGAAGTTTCACAGAATGCTTCTGTGTAGTTTTTATTTGAAGATATTTTTTTTTCCACGAAATGCCCCCTAGTGCTCAAATATCCCCTTCCAGTTTCTACAGAAAGAGTGTTTCAGAACTTCTCAATCAAAACTAAGCTTCAACTCTGTTAGTTGAATGCAGAGAACAGAAAGAAGTTGCACAGAATGCTTCTGTGTAGTTTTCTTTTGAAGATATTTCTTTTTCCACTATAATACCCTTAGGGCTCAGAATGTCCACTTGCAGTTTCTACAGAAAGAGTGTTTCAGAACTGCTCTATAAAAAGTAAGCTTCAACTCTGCTATTTGAATGCACAGAACAGAAAGAAGTTTCACAGAATGCTTCTGTGTAGTTTTTATTTGAAGATATTCCTTTTTCCACTGTAGGCCCCTTAGTTCTCCTAATGTCCCCATGCAGTTTCAACAGAAACAGTGTTTCAGAACTGCTCAATCAAAAGTCAGCTTCAACTCCGTTAGTTGAATGCACAGAACAGAAAGAAGTTTCACAAAATGCTTCTGTGTAGGTTTTATTTGTAGATATTCCTTTTTCCACTATAACCCAGTTGGCGCTCAGAATGTCTACTTGTAGTTTCTACAGAAAGAGTGTTTCAGAACTGCTCCATCAAAAGGAAGCTTCAGCTCTCTTAGTTGAATGCACCGAACAGAAAGAAGTTTCACAGAATGCTTCTGTGTTGTTTTTATTTGAAGATATTCCTTTTTCCACTATAGGCCCCTTTGTGCTCCGAATGTCCCCTTGCAGTTTCTACAGAAACAGTCTTTCAGAACTGCTCAATCAAAAGTAAGCTTCAACTCTGTTAGTTGAATGCACACAACAGTAAGAAGTTTCACAGAATGCTTCTGTGTAGTTGTTATTTGAAGATATTCCTTTTTCCACTAAAGGCCCCCTAGTGTTCAAAATATACCCTTCCAGTTTCTACAGAAAGAGTGTTTCAGAACTGCTCAATCAAAACTAAGCTTCAACTCTGTTAGTTGAATGCAGAGAACAGAAAGAAGTTGCACAGAATGCTTCAGTGTAGTTTTCGTTTGAAGATATTACTTTTTCCACTATAATACCCTTAGCGCTCAGAGTGTCCACTTGCAGTTTCCACAGAAAGAGTGTTTCAGATCTGCTCTATCAAAAGTAAGATTCAACTCTGCTAGTTGAATGCACAGAACTGAAAGAAGTTTCACAGAATGCTTCTGTGTAGTTTTTATTTGAAGATATTCCATTTTCCACTATAAGACAATTGGCGCTCAGAATGTCTACTTGTAGTTTCTACAGAAAGAGTGTTTCAGAATTGCTCTATCAAAAGTAAGCTTCAACTCTGCTAGTTCAATGCACAGAACAGAAAGAAGTCTCACAGAATGCTTCTGTGTAGTTTTTATTTGAAGATATTCCTTCTTCCGCTATAGACCCCTTAGCGCTCCGAATGTCCCCTTGCAGTTTCTACAGAAAGAGTGTTTCACAACTACTCTATCAAAAGTAAACTTCAACACTGTTAGTTGAATGCACAGAACAGAAAGATGTTTCACAGAATGCTTCTGTGTACTTTTTATTTGAAGATATTCCTTTATCCACTATAGGCCCCTTAGTGCTCCGAATGTCCCCATGCAGTTTCTACATTAACAGTGTTTCAGAACTGCTCTATCAAAAGTAAGCTTCAACTCCGTTAGTTGAATGCACAGAACAGCAAGAAGTTTCACAAAATGCTTCTGTGTAGTTTTTATTTGAAGATATTCCTTTTTCCACTATAAGCCCCTTAGCGCTCAGAATGTCTACTTGAAGTTTCTACAGAAAGAGTGTTTCAGAACTGCTCTATCAAAAGTAAGCTTCAACTCTCTTAGTTGAATGCACAGAACAGAAAGAAGTTTCAAAGAATGGTTCTGTGTAGTTTTTATTTGAAGATATTCCTTTTTCCACTATAGGCCCCTTAGTTCTCCGAATATCCCGTTGCAGTTTCTACAGAAACAGTGTTTCAGAACTGCTCAATCAAAACTAAGCTTCAACTGTGTTAGTTGAATGCACAGAAGAGTAAGAAGTTTCACACAATGCTTCTGTGTAGCTTTTATTTGAAGATATTCTTTTTCCAATAAAGGCCCCCTAGTGCGCAAAATATCCTCTTCCAGTTTCTACAGAAAGAGTGTTTCAGAAGTGCTCAATCAAAACTCATCTGCAACTCTGTTAGTTGAATGCACAGAACAGAAAGAAGTTGCACAGAATGCTTCTGTGTAGTTTTTGTTTGAATATCTTCCTTTTTCCACTGTAATACCCTTTTCGCTCAGAATGTCCACTTGCAGTTTGTACAAAAAGAGTGTTTCAGAACTGTTCTATCAAAAGTAAGCTTCATCTCTCCTAGTTAAAAGCACAGAACAGAAAGAAATTTCACAGAATGATTCTGTGTAATTTTCATTTGAAGATATACCTTTTTCTGCTATAGGCCCCTTAGCGCTCCGAATGTCCCCTTGCAGTTTCTACAGAAAGAGTGTTTCACAACTGCTCTATCAAAAGTAAGCTTCAACTCTGTTAGTTGAATGCACAGAACAGAAAGATGTTTCACAGAATGCTTCTGTGTAGTTTTTATTTGAAGATATTCCTTCTTCCACTATAGGCCTATTAGTGCTCCAAATGTCCCCATGCAGTTTCTACAGAAACAGTGTTTCAGAACTGCTCAATCAAAAGTAAGATTCTACTCCATTAGTCGAATGCACAGAACAGAAAGAAGTTTCACAAAATGCTTCTGTGTAGTTTTTATTTAAAGATATTCCTTTTTCCACTATAAGCCAGTTGGCGCTCAGAATGTCTACATGTAGTTTCTACAGAAACAGTGTTTCAGAACTGCTCTATGAAAAGTAAGCTTCAACTCTCTTAGTTGAATGC
>NW_026658777.1:0-3880 GCF_009828535.3 Hylobates moloch | reverse complement strand
TGAATGAACAGAACAGAAAGAAGTTTCACAGAATGCTTCTGTGTACTTTTTATTGGAAGACATTCCTTTTTCCACGATTGGACCCTTAGCTCTCTGAATGTCCAGTTGCATTTTCTACAGAAAGAGTGTTTCAGAACTTCTCAATCTAAAGTAAGGATCAACTCTGTTAGCTGAATGCGCAGAACAGAAAAAAGTTTCACAGAATGCTTCTCTGTAGTTTTTGTTTGAAGATATTCCTTTTTCCACTATAGTCCCCATAGCCTTCCAATTGTCCCCTTGCAGTTTCTACAGAAAGAATATTTCAGAACTGCTCAATCAAAAGTAAAGTTCAACATTGTTAGTTGAATGCACAGAACAAAAGAAGTTTCACAGAATGCTTCTCTGTAGTTTTTATTTGATGATATTCCTTTTTCCACTCTAGGCCCCTTAGAGCTCCGAATGTCCACTTGCAGTTTCTACAGAAAGAGCGTTTCAGAACTGTTCAATCAAAAGTATGGTTCAACTCTGTTAGTTGAACGCACAGAACAGAAAGAAGTTTCACAGAATGCTTCTGTGTAGTTTTTATTGGAAGATATTCCTTTTTGCCCTATAGGACCCTTAGCTCTCTGAATGTCCAGTTGCAGTTTCTACAGAAAGATTGTTTCACAACTTCTCAATCAAAAGTAAGGTTGAACTCTGTTAGTTGAATGCGCAGAACAGAAAGAAGTTTCACAGAATGCTTCTGTGTAGTTTTTATTTGCAGATATTCCTTTTTCCACTATAGGCCCCTTAGCGGTCCAAATGTCCACCTGCAGTTTCTACAGAAAGAATGTTTCAGAACTCCTCAATCAAAGGTAAAGTTCAACATGGTTAGTTGAATGCACAGAACAGAAAGAAGTTTCACACAATGCTTCTCTGTAGTTTTTATTTGATGATACTCCTTTTTCCACTCTAGGCCTCTTAGCGCCCTTAATGTCAACTTGCAGTTTCTACAGAAAGAGTGTTACAGAACTGCTCAGTCTAAAGTAAGTTCAACTCTGTTAGATGAATGCAAAGAACAGAGAGAAGTTTCACAGACTGCTTCTGTGTAGTTTTTCTTTGAAGATATTCCTTTTTCCACTATAGGTCTCTTAACACTCTGAATGTTCACTTGCAGTTTGTACAGAAAGAGTGTTTCACAACTCCTCAATCAAAAGAATGTTTCAACAGTGTTAGTTGCATGCACTGATCAGAAAGAAGTTTCACAGAATGCTTCTGTGTCCTTTTTATTTGAAGATATTCCTTAATCCTCCTCCGACCACTTAGAACTCCGAAAGTCCACTTGTAGTTCCTAAAGAAAGAGTGTTTCACAACTCCTCAATAATAAGTAAGATTCAACTCTGTTAATTGAATGCACAGAACAGAAAGATGTTTCACAGAATGCTTCTGCGTAGTTTTTGTTTGAAGATATTCCTGTTTCCACCATAGGCTTCTTAGCACTCCGAATGTCCAATAGGAGTTTCTACAGAAACAGTGCTTCAGAACTCCTGAATCAAACGTAAGGTTCAACCCTGTCAGTTGAATGAACAGAATAGAAATTAGTTTCACAGAATGCTTCTGTGTAGTTTTTATTTGAAGATATTCCTTTTTCCACTATAGGTCTCTTAGAGCTCGGAATGTCCACTTGCAGTTTCTACAGAAAGTGCGTTTCAGAACTGTTCAATCAAAAACATGGTACAACCCTATTAGTTGAATGAACTGAACAGAAAGAAGTTTCACAGAATGCTTCTGTGTACTTTTTATTCGAAGACATTCCTTTTTCCACTATTGGACCCTTAGCTCTCTGAATGTCCAGTTGCATTTTCTACAGAAAGAGAGTTTCAGAACTTCTCAACCAAATGTAAGGATCAACTCTGTTAGCTGAATGCGCAGAACAGAAAAATGTTTCACAGAATGCTTCTCTGTAGTTTTTGTTTGAAGATATTCCTTTTTCCACTATAGTCCCCATAGCCTTCCAATTTTCCCTTTGCAGTTTCTACAGAAGGAATATTTCAGAACTGCTCAATCAAAAGTAAAGTTCAACATTGTTAGTTGAATGCACAGAACAGAATGTAGTTTCAGAGAATTCTTCTCTGTAGTTTTTATTTGATTATATTCCTTTTTCCACTCTAGGCCCCTTAGAGCTCCGAATGTCCACTTGCAGTTTCTACAGAAAGAGCGTTTCAGAACTGTTCAATCAAAAGTATGGTTCAACTCTGTTAGTTGAACACACAGAACAGAAAGAAGTTTCACAGAATGCTTCTGTGTAGTTTTTATTGGAAGATATTCCTTTTTGCACTATAGGACCCTTAGCTCTCTGAATATCCAGTTGCAGTTTCTACAGAAAGATTGTTTCACAACTTCTCAATCAAAAGTAAGGTTGAACTCTGTTAGTTGAATGCGCAGAACAGAAAGAAGTTTCACAGAATGCTTCTGCGTAGTTTTAATTTGCAGATATTCCTTTTTCCACTATAGGCCCCTTAGCGGTCCAAATGTCCACCTGCAGTTTCTACAGAAAGAATGTTTCAGAACTCCTCTATCAAAAGTAACGTTCAACATTGTTAGTTGAATGCAGAGAACAGTAGGAAGTTTCACACAATGCTTCTCTGTAGTTTTTATTTGGTGATACTCCTTTTTCCACTCTGGGCAACTTAGCGCCCTTAATGGCAACCTGCAGTTCTACAGAAAGAGTGTTACAGAACTGCTCAGTCAAAAGTAAGTTCAACTCTGTTAGATGAATGCACAGAACAGAAAGAAGTTTCACAGACTGCTTCTGTGTAGTTTTTATTTGAAGATATTCCTTTTTCCACTATAGATCTCTTAACCCTCTGAATGTTCACTTGCAGTTTCTACAGAAAGAGTGTTTCACAACTCCTCAATCAAAAGAAAGTTTCAACAGTGTTAGTTGAATGCACTGAACAGAAAGAAGTTTCACAGAATGCTTCTGTGTCCTTTTTATTTGAATATATTCCTTATTCCTCCGCAGGCCACTTAGAACTCCGAAAGTCCACTTGTAGTTCGTAAAGAAAGAGTGTTTCACAACTCCTCAATCATAAGTAAGTTTCAACTCTGTTAGTTGAATGCACAGAACAGAAAGATGTTTCACAGAATGCTTCTGTGTAGTTTTTGTTTGAAGATATTCCTGTTTCCACCATAGGCTTCTTAGCACTCCGAATGTCCAATAGCAGTTTCTACAGAAACAGTGTTTCAGAACTGCTCAATCAAACGTAAGGTTCAACCCTGTCAGTTGAATGCACAGAACAGAAAGTAGTTTCACAGAATGCTTCTGTGTAGTTTTTATTTGAAGATATTCCTTTTTCCACTATAGGTCTCTTAGAGCTCGGAATGTCCACTTGCAGTTTCTACAGAAAGAGCGTTTCAGAACTGCTCAATCAAAAACGTGGTTCAACTCTGTTAGTTGAATGAACAGAACAGAAAGAAGTTTCACAGAATGCTTCTGTGTACTTTTTATTGGAAGACATTCCTTTTTCCACTATTGGACCCTTAGCTCTCTGAATGTCCAGTTGCATTTTCTACAGAAAGAGGGTTGCAGAAATTCTCAATCAAAAGTAAGGATCAACTCTGTTAGCTGAATGCGCAGAACAGAAAAAAGTTTCACAGAATGCTTCTCTGTAGTTTTTGTTTCAAGATATTCCTTTTTCCGCTATAGTCCCCATAGCTTTCCAATTGTCCCCTTGCAGTTTCTACAGAAAGAATATTTCAGAACTGCTCATTCAAAAATAAAGTTCAACATTGTTAGTTGAATGCACAGAACAGAAAGTAGTTTCAGAGAATGCTTCTCTGTAGTTTTTATTTGATGATATTCCTTTTTCCACTCTAGGCCCCTTAGAGCTCCGAATGTCCACTTGCAGTTTCTACAGAA
>NW_026658776.1:0-3881 GCF_009828535.3 Hylobates moloch | reverse complement strand
AGAAAAGGTTGTGCCTTCTTCATTTTCTCTCCCCTTCACTCTAGCAGATGGAGAAAACCACAGGCCCCAGGTGGCGACAAAGCCAAAAGACAGAAGGAACACGGATCCTAAATCACAGCATCGGGAGTCACCTGTGAACAGAAACACGCTGGACTATTACATCAATCACACTTCTGTTGTGTTTGTGCCTTTATGCATTTGGGGTCTGTTTGTTACAGTAGCTATAATAGTATGACCCTAAGTGTTATAATTCCCTTTCCTCTTCTAAAGAAACCACTGAGTGTTCCTTAACTCTCTGAGGTGCTCAAACAACACACCTCCTCTCCAAGAACTTCTAAGTCCTTCCAAGGAACTGACCAGAGCAGGATTTTCCTTACCATTTTATCAAGATGTCCCAGGAATAACTTCTGGCTTTATTGGGTAATATTTTTGAAAAAAGATAGGGTCTCATTATGTTGCTGGTTTTGAACTCCTAGGCTGGTTTTGAACTCCACTAGGCTGGTTTTGAACTCCTGGCCTCAAGCAATCCTCCTACAGCCTCCTGAGTAGCTGGGATTACAGACACAAGCCAGCATGCCTGGCTTCTTATGGGGTAATTTCTAGGGCTAGGGTTCACATCTTGCTCTTTCTCTGAAGTGCCAGAATCCCAGGAAAAAGAAAGATACAGTCAGCAGTGATGCTCCTTCCCCATTTGGTTCTCTCCTCCTTTCCTCTCCATCTAGGATTTCCTTGTCCACCTACCTGAGGATATCTACCACAAAATGGTCAATTCTCCTTCTCCTGCTTCAGAGCAACTCCTTGAGGGCCAGGAGTTGCCTCTTGTCATCATCTCAATAAGCTACACCCTCAAAATTGCTCTATAACAAGGCACCCCAGAACCTCAGTAGCTTAAAACAACAATAATCTCTTCTAATGGTCACTGGTCTTCATGTTAGCAAGGATAGCTCTGTAACACATGCCTCCTTCTGATGCCGAAGTTGGAGGGGCAGTGACTACGCAAGCATGCTTTTGTCATAGCAGAGATCAAAAGCTCCTAGAGGTGCAAAGAGAAACTTCTGAGGCTTCTTAGGACTCAGGACTCACACACAGTCACTCCCTCCCATATTCCATTGGCTGAAGCTCACCATAGAAGCAGGCCAAGTGAAGTGGCATTGAAATACATTCTGCACATGACACCTCAGCAAAGGTGTGACTTATAACACTACCACAGGGACACAAAGTACCGAGACTATTAATTCAGTCTACAGCAGTCCCCGAGGAATAGACGTATGTGGGCCAGTGGCTATGTTGACCCGGCCGTGGGGCCTCTCTGAAGGAAATCAGAAATGTGTATTCACCAGGGAACACTACAGTTAGAAATGAGTATTTTGTAAAATTTGAGGCCCTTTGGAATTCCTATGGTTTGTGTACTATAATAATTCAATAGGAGGAAGGATGAAGTCAGACCAACAGCATCATTAAAGAACTATTATGTTGATTAAATGGATGTTCGGCTGATATTAGCCACCAACTAAGAGAAACTCATCCTATTGAATTACCAGAGTAATGCACTGTCTCAAAGACTGGCTTCAATAACTCCCCATTCAGACTCAGATAAAGTCTTATGGAGAATGGGAACAATAATAGAGCTGAGGGAATGTTAGGACAATATATGGTTCAACTCTCTTTTTGCAGATGAAACACCAGCAGAGAGAAGCACAATGACTTAGAAAACCACTTAAACATGAGTCTGCAGTGTATTGTGCCTAGGCCAGCACCTTGCTCCTAGAGTAAGTCTTGTTAGCAATTACAGACCCGTAAAAAGGTGGATCCTCTAACAGTAATTGAGATCATGGGGCTGTGGGTTCAAAGTCAAGAATTCGGGTGGGTCACTGTTAGTTTCTTCCCAGGGACACCTAATCCAAGCCCATGAGAACATGAGGGCTCTCAGAGACTAAAACTCTAACATAGTAGGGTTTTTCGTGTGTGTGTGTGTGCGTGTGTGTGTGCGTGTGTGTGTCTATCTCAAAACTGTATTAACTTCTTTTCGAAGATGCTGGGGTGCCAGCAACATCCCTAGTACTCTTCTCCCTTCCTAATGCCCTCCTCACTTTCTATTTGAATCTGCCATTTCCTCAGAAAAATTCAGAGGGCAATGTCAATCAATTCAAATTAAGATGTCACTCCTGTTCTACCAATACTTACTTTTACACAAAAATAATTGTTCATTAAAACAAAAAAATAAATTCTAGCCTCCCTCCCAATATTTGAACGATCTTTTCCACCCACAGATTAGATCTTCTATGGTCTTGGGTTGTCACCGTGATTGCACTTCCAAAATGTGTATGCTGTCATGCTACATTTTATGTATTAAAAGCACAGTGCACAGTGACCTCTCCCATGACAGAGAGAAGTAAAATTCACATAGAAGTAGTAGTGGCCACGAAAACTTGGAAAGACGGGTCTTTTCCAACAGATACTCAGGTCTCAGGGACAATCTGAAGAGTTTGACGGACTCTTTCCTTGACCAAAGTTTAATCAGGCTTAAGCCCTCTTCTTCAGCAGGCCTCCACCCTGGTCCCCTGACCACTCACCCCCGAACCTTTGGCCTGCCCAGCTCTATTTTAGCAAGAATCCTGCTAAGTCAGGTTAGAGAGAAATCACCACCCTTGATATCTGATCACCCTGGATATCTGATCAAATTTCTCATTCCCCCACCCTTGATATACGATCTCCCTAGCCTGCCTTCAGCAAGAATCCTGTTAAGTGGGTTCAGCAAGAATCCCTCTAGGTGCTTGATGTCTCGTATCAGTAACTTTCCATCTACTGACCCCTTCGTTCTGCTCCTTGGCTATACATCCCCAGCTGTCCTTTCTGTATTCCGTGTTAGACCTCATCTCTCCCCCTAGTGTGATCATCTTTACACCTATAGCAATAACCCTGTATAAAGTCTTCCTTACTGTTTTAACAAGTGTCAGAATAATTTTTTTCTTCAACAAGTTCTCAACAAAAGCCCATACCCAGAATCTTTTTCTGGAATGAAAAGGGCTTCAGGGCTTCTCGGGTCACTTTTGTTGTATTGTCCACAGAGCCGAGAGTAAACAACTCCTTTGGACGTTTTGGAAAAGAAAGGTCTTTCTATACACCCACTTCGTCCAAGGGATTACATGCTTAGGATATTAAGCAACAGCTACAAAAATCAGGAAGTTCCTTCTCCATGTATATGACGAAGTTCTGGACAGGAGCCTGCTGCCAGGATACGAATATTCTTCCCCAAAGACCCCTCCTCATGCCCCTACACGCTCTTGTCGGTCTAGCCTTTCATTCCCTGAAGCGCGGCGAGAACGCCTGGAGAGCTCGTCCAAGCAAGTGCAACCCGCTGGTGACTGCAAATGAGCACATGGAACTGTGCGCCCACGCTACGCTCGGTTAAAATCAATCCGGGCTCTTCCTGCCTCGTCCACGCCGAGGTCACACGCAGCACTGGAAGCGGCCTGCATCGGGCGGGGCAGGAGAAGGCCGAGGGCACGGCTGCCCAGGCCCGCCAGTGACTGCCCGGACGGCGCGCGGACCGGCCGGAAGCCGCGCCTAGAGGAGGGCCCCGGAGCTCGCGCGGGCTCCGTCCCCGGCGCCGCCGAGGCCTGCTGACATCAGCCGCGCTCCTCCCCTCGCCTCCCAACACCCTCAGCTCCGGGCCGGACCCTCCCTCCTCCCACCACGTGTCCTCCCCGCTCCCTCCCGAGGGGCCGCGCGCACGGGAGGACGAAGAGGCGGAAAGGATGGCGCTGTGACAGCCGGGCCGGAGCCCTCGCGTCCCCACCCCGCGCCCTGGCCGCTGGGCCCGGCGGTGAGTGCGCGCGGGCGGGGGCGGCGGCGGCGCGGCCCCTCCCCCGGGTCCCGGG
>NW_026658775.1:0-3882 GCF_009828535.3 Hylobates moloch | reverse complement strand
ATCAGAAAGAAGTTTCGCAGAATCCTTCTGTGTAGTTCTTATTTGAAAATATTCCTTTTTCCACCATAGGCCCATTAGCACTCAGAATATCCACTTGCAGTATCTACAGAAAGAGAGTTTCAGAGCTTCTCAATCAAAAGTAAGGTTCAACTCTGTAAGTTGTATGCACAGAACAAAAAGAAGTTTGGCAGAATTATTCTGTGTAGTTTTTATTTCAAGATATTCCTTTTTCCACTATAGGCCCCTAAGCGCTCCGAATGTCCCCCTGCAGTTTCTACAGAAAGAGTGTTTCAAAACTCATCAATCAAAACTAAGGTTCAACTCTGCTAATTGAATGCACAGACCAGAAAGTAGTTTCACAGAATGCTTCTGTGTAGTTTTAATTTGAAGTCATTCCTTTTTCCACTATAGGCCCCTTAGTACTCAGAATGTCTGCCTGCAGTTTCTGCAGAAAGAGAGTTTCACAACTTCTCAATCAAAAGTAAAGTTCAACTCTGCTAGTAGAATGCGCAGATCAGAAAGAAGTTTCGCAGAATGCTTCTGTGTAGTTTTTCTTTGAAGCTGTCCCTTTTTCCACTCTAGGACCCTTAGCGCTCCGAATTTTCACTTTCACTTCCTACAGAAAGAGTGTTTCAAAACTCCTCAATCAAAAGTAAGGTTCAACTCTGCTATTTGAATGAACCGATCAGAAAGAAGTTTCACAGAATGCTTCTGTGTAGGTTCAATTTGACTACATTCCTTTTTCCATTATTGGCCCCATACAGCTCCGAATGCCCGCTTGCAGTTTCTACAGAAAGAGTGTTTCAGAACTTCTCAATCAACAGTAAGGTTCAACCCTGTTAGTTGAATGCACAGAACAGAAAGAAGTTTGGCAGAATCATTCTGTGTAGTTTTTATTTGAAGACATTTCTTTTTCCACTATATGCCCCTTAAAGCCCGGAAAGTCCGCTTGCAGTTTCTACAGAAAGATTGTTTCAGAACTTAACAATCAACAGTAAGGTTCAACTCTGTTGAATGCAGAGATCAGAACGAAGTTTGGCAGAATGATTCTGTGTAGTTTTTACTTGAAGATATTCTTTGTTCCACTATAGGCCCCGTAGCGCTCCGAATGTCCCCTTGCATTTTCTACAGAAAGAGGGTTTCAAAACTCCTAAATCAAAAGTAAGGATCAACTCTCCTAGTTGAATGCACAGGTCAGAAAGAAATTTCGAAGAATGCTTCTATCTAGTTTTTATTTGAGGATATTACTTTTTCCACTATAGGCCCCTTAGCGCTCTGAATGCCGGCCTGCAGTTTGTACCGAAAGAGAGTTTCACAATTTCTCAATCAAATTTAGGGTTCAAACCTCTTAGTTGAATGCACAGAACAGAAAGAAGTTTGGCAGAATGATTCTGTGTAATTTTTATTTGAAGGTATACCTTTATCCACTATAGGCCGCTTAGTGCTCGGAATGTCCACTTGCAGTTTATACAGAAAGTGTGTTTCAGAACTTCTCCATCAACAGTAAGGATCAAACTTGTCAGTTGAACGCACAGAAGAGAAAGAAGTTTGGCAGAATGACTCTGTGTAGTTTTTATTTTAAGATATTCCTTTTTCCACTATAGGCCCCTTAGCGCTCCGAATGTTCCCTTGCAGTTTCTACTGAAAGAGTGTTTCAAAACTCCTCAATCAATAGTATGGTTCAACTCTGCTAGTGGAATGCACAGATCAGAAAGAAGTTTCACAGAGTGCTTCTTTGTAGTTTTTATTTGAAGATATTCCTTTTTCCACTATCGGCCTGTTAGTGCTCCGAATGTCCGCTTGCAGTTTCTAGAGAATGAGAGTTACAGAACTTCTCAATCAAAAGTAAGTTTCAACTCTGTTAGTTGAGTGCACGGGACAGAAAGAGGTTTGGTAGAATGCTGCTGTGTAGTTTTTATTTGAACATACACCATTTTTCACTATAATCCCCTTAGCGCTCCAAATGTCCGCATGCAGTTTCTACAGAAAGAGAGTTTCAGAACTTCTCAATCAATAGTAAGGTTCAACTATGCTAGTTGAATGCAAAGATCAGAAGGAAGTTTCGCAGAATGCTTCTGTGTATTTTTTATTTGAAGATGTTCTTTCCCACTATAGGCCCCATCGCGCTCCGAGTGTCCGCTTGCAGTTTCTACAGAAAGAGTGTTTCAGAACTTCTCATTTAACAGTAGGTTTGAAATCTCTTAGTTGAATGCACAGAACAGAAAGAAGTTTGTCAGAATGATTATGTTTAGTTGTTATTTGAAGGTATTACTTTTTCTACTATAGGCCCCTTAGCGCTCTGAATGTCCCCTTGCAGTTTCTACAGAAAGAGTGTTTCAAAACGCCTCAATCAAAAGTATCGTTCAGCTCTGCTAGTTGAATGCACAAATCAGAAAGAAGTTACACAGAATGCTTCCGTGTAGTTCGTATTTGAAGATATTCCTTTCTCCACCATAGGCCCCTTAGCGCTCGGAATATCCACTTGCAGTATCTACAGAAAGAGAATTTCAGAGCCTCTCAATCAAAATTAAGGTTCAAACCTGTCAGTTGAATGCACAGAACACAAAGAAGTTTGGCAGAATTATTCTGTGTAGTTTTTATTTCAAGATAATCCTTTTTCCACCATAGGCCCCTTAGCGCTCCGATTGTCCCACTGCAGTTTCTACAGAAAGAGTGTTTCAAAACTCCTCAATCAAAAGTGAAGTTCAACTCTGCTAGTTGAATGCACAGACCAAAAAGTAGTTTCACAGAATGCTTCTGTATAATATTAATTTGAAGATATTCCTTTTTCCACTATTGGCCCCTTACTGCTCCGAATGTCTGCAGGCAGTATCTACAGAAAGAGTGTTTCAGAACTTCTCAATCAAAAGTAAGCTTCAACTCCCTTAGTTGAATGCACAGAACAGAAAGAAGTTTGGCAGAATGATTCTGCGTAGTTGTTGTTTGAAGATATCCCTTTTACCACTATAGGCCCCTTAGCGCTCCGAATGTGTGCTTGCAGTTTCTACAGAAAGAGAGTTTCACAACTTCTCAATCAAAAGTAAGCTTCAATTGTGCTAGTTGAGTGGAAAGATCAGAAAGAATTTTAGCAGAATGCTTCTGTGTAGTTTGTATTTGAAGATGTTGCTTTTTCCAATATAGGTTCCTTATATTTCCAAATGTCTGCTTGCTGTTTGTACAGGAAGAGAGTTCCAGAACTTCTCATTGAAAAGTAAGGTTCAACTCTTTTAGTTGAATGCACAGAGCAGAAAGAATGTTGGCAAAATGATTCTGTGTAATTTTTATTTCAAGTCATTACTTTTTCCACTATAGGCCCCTTAGTGTTTCGAATGTCCACTTGCAGTTTCTACAGAAAGAGTGTTTCAAAACTCCTCAATCAAAAGTAAGTTTCCACACTGCTAGATGAATGCACAGATCAGAAAGAAGTTTGGCAGAATTATTCTGTGTAGTTTTTATTTGAAGATATTCCTTTTTCTACTATAGGCCCCTTAGCCCTCCGAATGTCCCATTGCAGTCTCTACAGAAAGAGAGTTTCAAAACTCCTCAATCAAAAGTATGGTTCAACACTGCTAGTGGAATGCACAGATCAGAAAATATTTCGCAGAGTGCTTCTGTGTAGTTCTTATTTGAAGATATTCCTTTTTCCACCATAGGCCACGTAGCCCTCGGAATATCAGCTTTCACTTTCTACAGATAGAGAGTTTCAGACCTTCTCAATAGAAAGTAAGGTTCAACTCTGTCAGTTGAATGCACAGAACAAAAAGAAGTTTGGCATAATTATTCTGTGTAGTTTTTATTTCAAGATACACCTTTTTCCACTAAAGCCCCCTTAGCGCTCCGAATGTCCCCTTGCAGTTTCTACAGAAAGAGTGTTTCAAAGCT
>NW_026658774.1:0-3882 GCF_009828535.3 Hylobates moloch | reverse complement strand
CCCAGGCTGTATTGCAGTGGCAGGATCTCAGCTCACTGCAACCTCTGCCTCCTGGGTTCAGGCGATTCTCCTGCCTCAGCCTCCTGAGTATTTGGGATTACAGACTTACTGACATGCACCAGCACGCTGGTCAGTTTTGTTTTGTTTTGTTCTTTTTGTATTTTTAGTACAGACGGGGTTTCGCGATGTTGGTCAGGCTGGTCTCACCTTCCTGACCTCAGTTGATCAGAAAACTGGTGAGGTCAGAAAACGCACCCTAGGAGAGGCCGGCAAAAAGCCCAGAACCGCCGTCGCTAGGCCTGGGGTTTTCTTCTGTACTGAAACACTACTACTCATCTAGTGCAGGGACAAAACCAATTAGGTACTTCTGGGAGTTAAAAGGAGACGAATTGACAGTGCCATTTGAGAAGGGGCATTAAGGAATTTGCCAGGGTACTGACGCAGATCAGGTGCAAGCCGCAGGTTGAGAGAGAGCTAAGTGTTTTCTGTCCGTGAAGGTGATAAGCGGTGGCTTGAAGAAAGAGGGACGGGGTATTACACTGGCGCCAGAAATAGGAAAGGGCTGCTTGCGGGTGGGGAGGTTGGGTCGGGTTGCTAACTGGAAAGTTGCCTGGCAGTGGATGTAGGATGCAGAAGCGGGACGTCAAACAAGAAGCTGTCGCTTCAATCAAGTCTGAACAAAGACTCGATATGTAAACGGCAGGAGACAGTAGGGAAACTGGACCCGTCTCCTCATAAATCTTCCCGCCTTACATTTCAGGGAGGATCGCAGCGCATGTCGGCCAAGACAGGTGAGACTGCGGTTGTGACCTGCGGGCCTCGATGAATTGCGTTAGGGCACCTGTTAGGAGCAGAGGCTGTGTGAAACGTGACTCTGGAGGCTGGAGAAAAGCGCGAAAATTATCACAGAGGGTCGTGGGCGGCAAGACACCCAGGCGCCGAGGCGAGAGACCGAGGACGCGAGCTGTTCCAGCATACTAAAATATAAAACAAGAAGAGTTGTACCAGATACAGATCTTAGATATGATTATATATCAATATCAAAAATCATTAGTTGGTAGCAATTACTCTTTATTCCAATATTGGAATAATCCTGGCTCTATAATCATAACCTAGGAAAAACCAGGCCCTACAGAGATAGGAGCTGAGGGGACACGGTGAGGAGTGACCAGAAGACAAGAGTGCGAGCCTTCTGTTACGCCCAGGCAGGGCCACCAGAAGGGATCCTTGGTCTAGCGGTGACGCCTTCGTCTGGGAAGACGCCCGTTGCCAGGCGGACCGTGGTCTAGCGGTAGCGAAAAGTGTCAAGGAACACCAGCCGCTACGTAGCAGACCGGGAAAGGGAGCCTCCTTTTCCCCAGGGGAGTTTAGAGAAGACTCTGCTCCTCCACCTCTTGTGGAGGGCCCGACATCAGTCAGGCTTGCCCGCAGTTATCCGGAGGCCTAACCGTCTCCCTGTGACGCTGCGCTTCAGTGGTCACGCTCCTAGTCCGCCTTCATGTTCCATCCTGCCCACCTGCCTGGCTCTGCCTTCTAGATAGCAGTAGAAAATTAGTGAACGCACTAACAGTCTCTGATATGCAGAAATAATGGCGTAAGCTGTCTTTCTCTCTGTCTCCTCTCCTCTCTCTCTCTGCCTCAGCTGCCAGGCAGGGAAGGGCCCCCTGTCCAGCGGACCCGTGACCCACGTGACCTTACCTATCACTGGAGATGACTCAAAGTCTTTACCCTGCCCCTTTTGCTTTGTATCCGATAAATAAGAGCGCAGGCAGACATTCGGGGCCACTACCGGTCTCCGCGCATTGGTGGTAGTGGTCCCCCGGGCCCAGCTTTCTTTTCTCTTATCTCTTTGTCTTGTGTCTTTATTTCTACAACCTCTGGTCTCTGCACACGGGGAGAGCCCCACAGACCCTGTGGGGCTGGACCCTACGGAGCGTGAGAACCCAAGAGACTGGAGACCATGGCTCAATTTCTGCCATAAGCAGCCTTACGTTGAAAGGGAAGAGCTATGCAGCCTTCGCGCTGGTTAGCTGGTGATAAACAGGCTGACGCACACAACTCAACGGCTGACACTTCTTACTTCTCCAGCGAGGAGAAGGACGGCGACGTGCCACTTGCTACCTTGCAGCCTCCTGACGGCAACAGTAAGACTCAAGGGCGCCGCCAATAGAGGCGAACCAACGGAAGACAGCAGGAACGCTTAACGGGCAGCCTGTTCTTCAAACCACGAAAGAAAGCCAGGGGAAAGCGCGAACGCAGTCCCCCACTACCACAAATTATGCAGTCGAGTTTCCCACATTTGGGGAAATCGCAGGGGTCAGCACATCCGGAGTGCAATGGATAAGCCTCGCCCTGGGAAAACCACCTTCGTGATCATGGTATCTCCCCTGCCAGGTAAGTATGAGCTCCTGCGCCTCCGCCCCGCCACGGCCTCACGCGCCTCCCCCTTTACACGCACGGTCACTTGCCCCGCGCACCCCCGAGCCCTCCTAGCCCTGACACACAGCTGGGACTCTCAGGTCCCACCAGCCGTCCTGAACCCGCTCCCACGGCACGAGAACTCCTTCGTGGCGAAGCAGCATGTGGCCAAGCAGCCAGGCTCTGCGCTGCCTCATCTACATAGAAGTCGCCCTATCCGTGATGTCACCGACAGTGCCTTTCCCAGTCCCCGTCTGCTCTTCCGCACCACCCTCCGCCAACTCAGCCGACCCTCCCGCTGCCGGAGCCGGCAAGGGGAAGTGACGTCTGCCTCTCCCTTTATTCCCTCCCGCTGCCTCATCTGTTCTCTCCCAAAGAAGCTGGTCCTTAGCCTCCATTGCGGAGCAACTCCTCGGCGACCAGCTGGAGCCTGGGCACCCTTCTGCAAATAATGGCTTGTGATTCGCAGACTAGAACGTTTAGGGTTACAAAAGAACCTGGTTTTCTTCACATCCTTATCCTTGTGATGAAGGATTCCGCTTACATATATACATGTAATGGTTGGTTTCTTCAGGTATATACATATATAGATATACAGATAGATATATATATATATATGTATCTCTCTCCAAATATCCTAAAAGACACTGCCCTTCATCACTCCATACCGTTAGACATTTATAGGACCATGCATGGTGATCTCCTCCACACAAAAATAAATGCTGGTGCACAGCAGGTGCAGAACAGGTAAGTGAAATTGAGTACATCAGCTTTTGGGCATTTTAAGCCATGGGTCAGACATGTGAGAGCAAGAGGGCAGGTTGACAGCAAGAGGGAGTGTTTTTCTTTCAATTTTCCAATAGCAAAGTGCTGTTTGCCACTGTCATTTCAGAGTGAGGCGAAAATTTGTTGTTGTTGTTCTCTGGCTTTGTGGGGTTTCTTGTTTGTTTTTGAGACAAGGTCTCACTGTCCCCCGGGCTGGAGTACAGGGACATGATCAGGGTTGCTTCTGCCTCGACCTCATGAATTCAAGCAAACCTCCTTACTAATCCTCCCGAGCAGCTGGGACTACAGGCACGTGACAGCACACCTTGGGTTGTGAACCGGGATCTGATGTTTTCGGCTGGCTCCCTAATGGAATAGGCTCCCTTACTATTCTGGAATACAGATCGTCTTCATGATTATCCTTCTCGTGTGCATTATATTTCTACTAACCTGCTAATTTTTTTGGCTTTTTTCCCTCCCTTCCTTTCTTTCTTCCTTTCTTTCTTTCTTTCTTTCTTTCTTTCTTTCTTTCTTTCGTTCTTTCTTTATTTCTTTCTTTCGTTCTTTCTTTATTTCTGTTTCTTTTCTTGACAGGGCCTCACTCTGTTGCCCAGGCTGTATTGCAGTGGCAGGATCTCAGCTCACTGCAACCTCTGCCTCCTGGGTTCAGGCGATTCTCCTGCCTCAGCCTCCTGAGTA
>NW_026658773.1:0-3883 GCF_009828535.3 Hylobates moloch | reverse complement strand
ACTGCAAGTGGACATTCTGAGCGCTAAGGGGCTTATACTGGAAAAAGCAATATGTTCAAATAAAAACTACACAGAAGCATTCTGTGAAACCTCTTTCTGTTCTGTGCATTCAACTAACAGAGTTGAAGCTTACTTTTGATTGAGCAGTTTTCAAACACTTTCTGTAGAAACTGCAAGTGGACATTCGGAGCGCTAAGGGGCCTATAGTGGAAAAAGCAATATCTTCAAATAAAAACTGCACAGAAGCATTCTGTGAAACTTCTGTCGGTTCTGTGCATTCAACTAGCAGAGTTGAAGCTTACTGTTGATAGAGCACTTATGAAACACTCTTTCTGTAGATACTGCAGTGGGACATTCAGAACGCTAAGGGGCCTATAGGGGAAAAAGTAATATCTTCAAATAAAAACTACACAGATAAATTCTCTGAAACTTCTTTCTGTTCTGTGCATTCAACTAACAGTGTTGAAGCTTACTTTTGATAGAGCAGTTATAAAACTTTCTTTAGAAACTTCATGGGGACATACAGAGCGCTAAGGGGCCTATAGTGGGAAAAGGAAAATCTTCAAATAAAAACTACACAGAAGCATTCTGTGAAACTTCTATCTGTTCTGTGCTTTCAACTAACAAGTTTGAAGCTAACTTTTGATTGAGCAGTTCTGAAAAACTGTTTCTGTACAAACTGCAAGTGGACATTCGGAGCACTAAGGGGCCTGTAGTGGAAAAAGGAATATCTTCAAATAAAACTACACAGAAGCATTCTGTGAAACTTCTTTCTGTTCTGTGCATTCAACTATCAGGGTTGAAGCTTACTTTTGATTGAGCAGTTCTGAAACACTGTTTCCGTAGAAACTGCAAGGCGAAATTTGGAGCACTATGCTGTCTATAGTGGAAAAAGTAATATCTTCAAATAAAAACTACACAGAAGCATTCTGTGAAACTTCTTTCTGTTCCGTGCATTCAACTAAAAGAGTTGAGCATACTTTTGATAGAGCAGTCATGAAACACTCTTTCTGTAGAAACTGCAAGAAGACATACTGATCGCTAAGGGGCCAATACAGGGAAAAGGAATATCTTGGAATAAAAACTACACAGAAGCATTCTGTGAAACTTCTATCTGTTCTGTGCATTCAACCAACAGAGTTGCAGCTTACTTTTGATAGAGCAGTTATGAAACTTTCTGTAGAAACTGCAAGGGGACATTAGGAGTGCTAAGGGGCCTTTAGTGGAAAATGAATATCTTCAAATAAAAACTACACAGAAGCATTCTGTGAAACTTCTTTCTGTTCTGTGCATTCAACTAACAGATTTGAAGCTAACTTTTGATTGAGCAGTTATGGAAAACTGTTTCTGTAGAACTGCAAGGGGACATTCGGAGCGCTAAGGGGCCTATAGTGGACGAAGGAATAACTTCAAATAAAAATTACACAGAAGCATTCTGTGAAACCTCTTTCTGTTCTGAGCATTCAACTAACGGAGTTGAAGCTTACTTTTGACTGAGCAGTTTTGAAACACTGTTTCTGTAGAAACTGCAATGGGACATTCGGATTGCTAAGAGGCCTATAGTGGAAAAAGGAATATCTTCAAATAAAAACTACACAGAAGCATTCTGTTAAACTTCTTTCTGTTCTTTGCATTGAACTAAGAGAGTTGAAGCTTACTGTTGATAGAGCAGTTATGAAACACTCTTTCTGTAGAAACTGCAAGGGGACATTCAGAGCGCTATAGGGCCTATAGTGGAAAAAGAATATCTTCAAATAAAAACTACACAGAAGCGTTCGGTGAAACTTCTTTCTGTTCTGTGCATTCAACTAACAGAGTTGAAGCTTACTTTTGATAGAGCAGTTATGAAAATTTCTGTAGAAACTGCATGGGGACATACAGAGCGCTAGGTGGTCTATAGTGGAAAAAGAAGATCTTCAAATAAATCTACACTGAAGCATTCTGTGAAACTTGTATCTGTTCTGTGCATTCAACTAACAAGGATGAAGCTAACTATTGATTGAGCAGTTCTGAAAAACTGTTTCTGTACAAACTGCAAGTGGACATTCGGAGAACTTAGGGGCCTACAGTGGAAAAAGGATTATCTTCAAATAAAACTACACAGAAGCATTCTGTGAAACTTTTTTCTGTTCTGTGCATTCAACTAACAGAGTTGAATCTTACTTTTGATTGAGCATTTCTGAAACACTGTTTCCGGAGAAACTTCAAGGGGATATTCGGAGCACTAAGCTCTCCATAGTGGAAAAAGGAATATCTTCAAATAAAAAGTACACAGAAGCATTCTGTGAAACTTCTTTCTGTTCCGTGCATTCAACTAAAAGAGTTGAGGTTACTTTTGACAGAGCAGTTATGAAACACTCTTTCTGAAGAAACTGCCAGGGGACATACTGCTCGCTAAGAGGCCTATATTGGAAAAAGTAATATCTTGAAATAAAAACTACACAGAAGCATTATGTGAAACTTCTTTCTGTTCTGTACATTCAACCAAAAGAGTTGAAGCTTAATTTTGATAGAGCAGTAATGAAACTTTCTGCAGAAACCGCAAGGCGACATTCGGAGCACTAAGGAACCTATAGTGGAAAAAGTATTATCTTCAAATAAAAACTACACAGAAGCCTTCTGTGAAACTACTTTCTGTTCTGTGCATTCAACTAACAGAGTTGAGCTTTCTTTTGATAGAGCAGTTCTGAAACTCTCTTTCTGTAGAAACTACAAGTGGACATTCGGAGCGCCAAGGGGCCTATAGTGGACAAAGAATTATCTTCAAATGAAACCTACACAGAAGCATTCTGTGAAACTAATTTCTGTTCTCTGCATTCAACTAACAGAGTTGAACCTTAATTTTGATTGAGCAGTTCTGAAACACTCTTTTTGTAAAACTCCATGTGGACATTCGGAGCGCTCAAGGGCCTATAGTGGAAAAAGGAATATCTTCAAATAAAAACTACTCAGAAGCATTCTGTGAAACTTCTCCCTGTTCTGTGCATTCACCTAACAGAGTTGAAGCTTACTTTTGATTGAGCAGTTTGAAACACTCTTTCTGTAGAAACTGCAAGGGGATATTCTGAGCGCTAAGGGGCCTATAGTGGAAAAAGGAATAACTTCAAATAAAAACTACACAGAAACATTCTGTGAAACTTCTTTCTCTTCTGTTCATTCAGTGAACAGAGGTGAAACTTTCATTTGGTTGAGCAGTTTTGAAACACTGTTTCTGTAGAAACTGCAAATGGACATTCGGAGCGCTAAGCGGCCTATAGTGGAAAAAGGAATAACTTTAAATAAAAACTACACAGAAGCATTCTAAGAAACTTCTTCCTGATCTGTGTATTGAACTAACAGAGTTGAAGCTAACTTTTGAATGAGCGGTTCTGAAACACGTTCTGTAAGAACTCCAAGTGGACATTCGTAGCGCTAATGGGCCTATTGTGGAAAAAGGAATAACCTCAAATAAAAACTACACAGAAGCATTCTGCGAAACTACTTTCTGATCTGTACATTCAACCACCAGAGTTGAAGCTTACCTTTGATTAAGCAGTTCTGAAAAACTTTTTCTGTAGCAACTGCAGGTGGACATTCGGAGTCCTAAGGGGCCTACAGTAAAAAAAAGAATATCTACAAATAAAAATTACACAGAAGCATTCTGTGAAACTTCTTTCTGTTCTGTGCATTCAACTAACAGAGTTGAAGCTTATTTTGATAGAGCAGTTATGAAACTTTGTGTAGAAACTGCAAGGGGACATTCAGAGCGGTAAGGGGCCTATAGTGGAAAAAGAATATCTTCAAATAAAAACTACACAGAAGCATTCGGTGAAACTTCTTTCTGTTCTGTGCATTTAACTAACAGAGTTGAAGCTTACTTTTGATTGAGCAGTTTTCAAACACT
>NW_026658772.1:334-3884 GCF_009828535.3 Hylobates moloch | reverse complement strand
CTCTGTTGCCCAGGCTGGAGTGCAGTGGCATGATCTCAGCTCACTGCAACCTCCGTCTCCCAGGTTCAAGCAATTCTCATGCCTCAGCCTCCCGAGTAGCTGGGACTACAAGCACGCACCACCACGCCCAGCTAACTTTTTGTATTTTTAGTAGAGACAGGTTTTGCCATATTGGCCAGGCTGATCTCGAATTCCTGACCTCAGGTGATCTGCCCGCCTCGGCCTCCCACCAGGTGCTGAGATTACAGGCGTGAGCCACCATGCCCAGCCCCATGTTTTCACCTTGACTGATTTCTAAACTTAATCTCTGTCTTATTCTGTAGTTACCTCCTTCCCATCCTCCCACCAAACAAAAATAATTTGCATTTTTGCAGATAAGGAAACTGAAATTCAGAGAGGCTTAAAACCTGACCAAATTCACAATGCCAAGGAGAGGCAGGATTAATACTAACACCTTGGTCCTTACTCTATTTTTTATTTTATTTTATTTTATTTTATTTTATTTTATTTTATTTTATTTTATTTTATTTTATTTTATTTTATTTATTTTGGTAGAGACAGAGTCTCACTATGTGGTCCACGCTGGTCTCTCTAACTCCTGGCCTGAAACCATCCTCCTGCCTCAGCTTCCCAAAGTGCTAGGATTACAGGTGTGAGCCACCACACCTAGCTGGTCTTACTCTTAATTACTACTGTGCCTCTGACAACTTCCTTCTCACCTCAACTCTGCTCCCCTACTCTCTCCTTTGGTTTTCAATACGATGTAGTAGATAGAGACAGCTCCAGGATGTTTGATAGGTTGTGTGTCTATTTAATATGACCCCAGAATTCCTAATTGTCCATAGGGACAAAGGCTATGTTTCTTCATACTGTCTTTGTTTTCAGTTCTCCAACTCTGGGAGCATCGTGGTTTGGGGAAACTGGAGCCCAATTTCCAGTCAGCATGAATTGAAGGACCACACAGTTTTATATAAAACAACACCTCAAAACTGAAGGAATGAACCCAGCAATGTAAATGTTTGCAAAAATATCAAGGTGGAGGTGCCAAGAGCTGATTGTCAGAATGTGCATTGTCTCCTTGGAGACCCCTAGAGTGAATGACAGCACTAAGGAAGCAGCGTGGGCAATTGAGATGCACAATGAGTGTACTGAGCATTACAGATTCTCTGACAATTTGTAATAGATGTGAAAGAGTAAGGCACTCCTGGCTGCTATTGTTTTCTCTCTCTCCTAGAAGCCTTCAGAGGGTCAGGAAAGGCTCTAGAAAGGTCGTGGTATATGGAAGAGCACAGAACTAAAGGGGTGGAAGACCTGACTTCTGATCTTATTTCTACTTTTCATTAACTGTAGGAGATGTGACCATCAGCAACATTTTGACCTCCTTGAGTCTTAATTTTTTTCATCTTTCAATTGGGATTGCAATTCCTGCCCTAAATGGTCACTGTTTTTATTAATATATACATCCCCCAATAGCACCTACCTTAATGCTGGGCAGATAAGAAGTCTGTGTTGGATTGGCTTTCAGCTCACATGGCAGATTCTCATCCACCAGTAAAATTACAATTGGGTTGAATGATTGAAAAATATAAGTCATCAGAAATAGAGTGTTGAATTTAACCAATTAGGTCACATAGGCAAGCAAGAAATTAACATTTATGGAGTACATACCTGTGCCAAACAGTGTGAAATCATGCTAAACAAAGACTGAGTCCCAGCTTTTAAGAAGCTGAGCAATAACTGTGGAGTTAAAATATGTGCACTTGAAACAAGCTGAGAACAATGATTATTAATGACAACAATTACTAATGCCCTTTATTTGGGATTTACTATTTGCCAGGCACTGTGCTAAGCACCCTACATCTTGGACCTCTTTAGACCATCACCACCACTCTCTGAGAGGCATATGTCTATTATGTTAATAATTAGGACATTAAGGAAGTTTCTTAAGCTCAACCAACCTGAAAGATTCGCAGCTAAGACAAGGACTCAAATTCATCTGCTGTACTTAATATCAAAAACTGCTCCAATTGAAACTGAGTGAAGGATAGTGAGAGCTGGTTGGAATTAATCAGAGAAAACTTCTTAGATGAAGAAAGCTTGAGACAATGTTGTAAAGAAAGTAAAATACCAGACATGGTATAGAAGGGTTAAAAAAAGGATAAGGTGTTCTGAGTAGAAGGAATGCCTAGGTGAAGGGATAGAAGGGGAAATTCACCTTTTCTGTACAGGGACGGGAAAGCAGTGGGTTTGCTAGAGCAATTGTGGACTGAACTGTTGGTGAAGGATGAAGGAGTTTTCTGAGGATACTTGGGCTGGCTTCTAGAAAGCTTTGAATGCCCTATAGTTTGCCACAACGAGATTTGGTCTTTGTTCATACCATCATCTTTTCTTGGAATGTTCTCCTTTAACTTTGCCCAGTAAACCTTCAAGTCTCATCTCAGGCATCACCTCATTTCAGAGAGCCTCTCCTAATTTATTCTTCCATAAAAGTCACTTAAGCCACCTCATCTGGATTTCCACAGTCCCCTGTGGATACCTCTAACTTACCACATCACAGCACCTTGAGAGCACAGTCTGTCATTTATCTTTGCACACTCAGCACCTAGCCCCATGCCTGGCATATAGTCAACACTCCATGAAAATCTTGTGACTAAATGTATTCTAAGTACCAATTATGTCCATGATCTAGACATTCTGAGCATATCCAAAGTTACTCAATATTACTCCTGTTCTCAATAGGCCCCAAAGTTAGCATTGAATATATGGCAAAAGCATTCAGAATATGAAATGGAAGGTTAAGGGGCTTCGGGAAAAAGTAAGAGAAGGGAGGGGGGCGGGAAAGAGACAAGACGTAGAAAGAGACATAGAAACTTCTGTAGGACCTTCAGGGGAAAGGCCAGATGTAGGTGTAAAAGAATGGATAGGCTTCGGACATGTCAAGATGTAGGGAAAGGGAAGTCTGGGAACAGGGAACAGCATGAGTTAAAGTACAAAGGTGAGAATATACAGAGCATGTATGGGGGCAGCAAATTTTATGAAAGCAAATGTTCATTAAGGAAGTTGAAAACAACCTGCTTAATAGCCTTTTATTAGATTAACAATAGTTGAATTAAGCATGCAGAATAATATAAACCTTTAGTTTATGAATTTTCATAAATTTAGCACATTCATAGAAAATGATGAGTTAATATTCAAAAAAATTCATAAAAAATGATGAGTTAATATTGTTGTTTGTGAATTTGATCCTGTCATTATGATACTAGCTGGTTATTTTGCCCATTAATTGATGCGGTTTCTTCATAGTGTTGATGGTCTTTTCATTTTGATATGTTTTTGCAGTGGCTGGTACCAGTTTTTCCTTTCCATATTTAGTGCTTCCTTCAGGAGCTCTTGTAAGGTAGGCCTGGTGGTGACAAAATCTCTCAGCATTTGCTTGTCTGTAAAGGATTTTATTTCTCCTTCACTTATGAAGCTTAGTTTGGCTGGATATGAAATTCTGAGTTGAGAAATCTTTTCTTTAAGCATGTTGAATATTGGCCCCCACTCTCTT
>NW_026658772.1:0-324 GCF_009828535.3 Hylobates moloch | reverse complement strand
TTTTTCCTTCATTTCAACCTTGGTGAATCTGTCGATTATGTGTCTTGGGGTTGCTCTTCTCGAGGAATATCTTTGTGGTGTTCTCTGTATTTCCTGAATTTTAATTTTGGCGTGTCTTGCTGGGTTGGGGAAGTTCTCGTGGATAATATCCTGAAGAGCGTTTTCAAATTTGGTTCTATTCTCCCCATCACTTTCAGGTACACCAGTCAAACGTAGGTTTGGTCTTTGCACATAGTACCATATTTCTTGGAGGCTTTGTTTTTTCCTTTTCATTCTTTTTTCTCTAATCTTGTCTTCACACTTTATTTCATTAAGTTGATCTTC
>NW_026658771.1:0-3885 GCF_009828535.3 Hylobates moloch | reverse complement strand
ATTTTGAGATACGTCCCATCAATACCTAATTTATTGAGAGTTTTTAGCATGAAGGGTTGTTGAATTTTGTCAAAGGCCTTTTCTGCATCTATTGAGATAATCATGTGGTTTTTGTCTTTGGCTCTGTTTATATGCTGGATTACATTTATTGATTTGCGTATGTTGAACCAGCCTTGCATCCCAGGGATGAAGCCCACTTGATCATGGTGGATAAGCTTTTTGATGTGCTGCTGGATTCGGTTTGCCAGTATTTTATTCAGGATTTTTGCATCAATGTTCATGAAGGATATTGGTCTGAAATTCTCTTTTTTGGTTATATCTCTGCCAGGCTTTGGTATCAGGACGATGCTGGCCTCATAAAATGTGGTAGGGAGGATTCCCTCTTTTTCTATCGATTGGAATAGTTTCAGAAGGAATGGTACCAGTTCCTCCTTGTACCTCTGGTAGAATTCAGCTGTGAATCCATCAGGTCCTGGACTCTTTTTAGTTGGTAAGCTATTGATTATTGCCACAATTTCAGAGCCTGTTATTGGTCTATTCAGAGATTCAACTTCTTCCTGGTTTAGTCTTGGGAGGGTGTATTTGTTGAGGAATTTATCCATTTCTTCTAGATTTTCTAGTTTATTTGCATAGAGGTGTTTGTAGTATTCTCTGATGGTAGATTGTATTTCTGTTGGATCGGTGATGATATCCCCTTTTTCATTTTTTATTGCATCTATTTGATTCTTCTCTCTTTTCTTCTTTATTAGTCTTGCTAGCGGTCTATCAATTTTGTTGATCTTTTCAAAAAACCAGCTCCTGGATTCATTAATTTTTTGAAGGGTTTTTTGTGTCTCTATTTCCTTCAGTTCTGCTCTGATTTTAGTTATTTCTAGCCTTCTGCTAGCTTTTGAATGTGTTTGCTCTTGCTTGTCTAGTTCTTTTAATTGTGATGTTAGGGTGTCAATTTTGGATCTTTCCTGCTTTCTCCTGTGGGCATTTAGTGCTATAAATTTCCCTCTACACACTGCTTTGAATGTGTCCCAGAGATTCTGGTATGTTGTGTCTTTGTTCTTGTTGGTTTCAAAGAACATCCTTATTTCTGCCTTCATTTCATTATGTACCCAGCAGTCATTCAGGAGCAGGTTGTTCAGTTCCCATGTAGTTGAGGGATTTTGAGTGAGTTTCTTAATCCTGAGTTCTAGTTTGATTGCACTGTGGTCGGAGAGACAGTTTGTTATAATTTCTGTTCTTTTACATTTGCTGAGGAGAGCTTTACTTCCAACTATGTGGCCAATTTTGGAATAGGTGTGGTGTGGTGCTGAAAAAAATGTATATTCTGTTGATTTGTGGTGGAGAGTTCTGTAGATTTCTGTTAGGTTCACTTTGTGCAGAGCTGAGTTCAATTCCTGGATATCCTTGTTAACTTTTTGTCTCGTTGATCTGTCTAATGTTGACAGTGGGGTGTTAAAATCTCCCATTATTATTGTGTGGGAGTTTAAGTCCCTTTGTAGGTCACTCAGGACTTGCTTTATGAATCTGGGTGCTCCTGTGTTGGGTGCATATATATTTAGGACAGTTAGGTCTTCTTGTTGAATTGATCCCTTTACCATTATGTAATGGCTTTCTTTGTCTCTTTTGATATTTGTTGGTTTAAAGTCTGTTTTATCAGAGACTAGGATTGCAACCCCTGCCTTTTTTTGTTTTCCATTTGCTTGATAGATCTTTCTCCATCCCTTTATTTTGAGTCTATGTGTGTCTCTGCACATGAGATGGGTTTCCTGAATACAGCACACTGATGGGTCTTGACTCCTTATCCTGTTTGCCAGTCTGTGTCTTTTAATTGGAGCATTTAGCCTATTTACATTTAAAGTTAATATTGTTATGTGTGGATTTGATCCTGTCATTATGATGTTAGCTGGTTATTTTGCTTGTTAGTTGATGCAGTTTCTTCCTAGCCTCGATGGTCTTTACAATTTGGCATGTTTTTGCAGTGGCTGGTACCGGTTGTTCCTTTCCATGTTTAGTGCTTCCTTCAGGAGCTCTTTTAGGGCAGGCCTGGTAGTGACAAAATCACTCAGCATTTGCTTGTCTGTAAAGTATTTTATTTCTCCTTCACTTATGAAGCTTAGTTTGGCTAGATATGAAATTCTGGGTTGAAAATTCTTTTCTTTAAGAATGTTGAATATGGGCCCCCACTGTCTTCTGGCTTGTAGAGTTTCTGCTGAGAGATCAGCTGTTAGTCTGATGGGCTTCACTTTGTGGGCAACCTGACCTTTCTCTCTGGCTGCCCTTAACATTTTTTCCTTCATTTCAACTTTGGTGAATCTGACAATTATGTGTCTTGGAGTTGCTCTTCTCAAGGAGTATCTTTGTGGTGTTCTCTGTATTTCCTGAATCTGAATGTTGGCCTGCCTTGCTAGATTGGGGAAGTTCTCCTGGATAATATCTTGCAGAGTGTTTTCCAACTTGGTTCCATTCTCCCCGTCATTTTCAGGTACACCAATCAGACGTAGGTTTGGTCTTTTCACATAGTCCCAAATTTCTTGGAGGCTTTGTTTGTTTCTTTTTATTCTTTTTTCTCTAAACTTCCCTTCTCGCTTCATTTCATTCATTTTATCTTCCATCACTGATATCCTTTCTTCTAGTTGATCACATCGACTGCCGAGACTTCTGCAATCTTCGCGTAGTTCTTGATACTTGGCTTTCAGCTCCATCAGCTCCTTTAAGCCCTTCTCTCCATTGATTATTCTAGTTATCCATTTGTCTAATTTTTTTTCAAAGTTTTTAACTTCTTTGCTGTTGTTTTGAATTTCCTCCTGTAGCTCGGAGTAGTTTGATCGTCTGAAGCCTTCTTCTCTCAACTCGTCAAAGTCATACTCCGTCCAGCTTTGTTCCATTGCTGGTGAGGTACTGTGTTCCTTTGGAGGAGGAGATGTGCTCTGCTTTTTAGAGTTTCCAGTTTTTCTGCTCTGTTTTTTCCCCATCTTTGTCTTTTTATCTACTTTTGGTCTTTGATGATGGTGATGTAAAGATGGGTGTTTGGTGTGGATGTCCTTTCTGTTTGTTAGTTTTCCTTCTACCAGACAGGACCCTCAGCTGCAGGTCTGTTGGGGTTTGCTAGAGGTCCACTCCAGACCCTGTTTGGCTGGGTGTCAGCAGCGGTGGCTGCAGAACAGCGGATTTTCATGAGACCACAAATTCAGCTGTCTGACAGTTCCTCTGGAAGTTTTGTCTCAGAGGAGTACCTGGCCGAGTGAGGTGTCAGTCTGTCCCTACTGGGGGTGCCTCCCAGTTAGGCTGCTCGGGGGTCAGAGTCCCACTTTAGGAGGCAGTCTGTCCATTCTCAGATCTCCAGCTGCATGCTGGGACAACCACTACTCTCTTCAAAGCGGTCAGTCAGACAGGGACATTTAAGTCTGCAGAGGTTCCTGCTGACTTTTTGTTTGTCTGTGCCCTGCCCCCAGAGGTGGAGCCTACAGATGCAGGCAGGCCTCCTTGAGCCGTGGTGGGCTCCACCCAGTTTGAGCTTCCTGGCTGCTTTGTTTACCTAAGCAAGCCTGGGAAATGGCAGGTGCCCCTCCCCCAGCCTTGCTGCCACCTTGCAGTTTGATCTCAGACTGCTGTGCTAGCAATCAGTGAGACTCTGTGGGCATAGGACCCTCCGAGCCAGGTGCGGGACACAATCTCCTGGTGTGCTGTTTTCCAAGCCCATTGGAAAAGCACAGTATAAGGGTGGGACTGACCCGATTTTCCACGTGCCATCTGTTACTCCTTTCTTTGACTAGGAAAGGGAACTCCTGACCCCTTGTGCTTCCCGAGTGAGGCAATGCCTCGCCCTGCTTCAGCTCACTCACAATGCGCTGCACCGACTGTCCTGCACCCACTGTTTGGCACTCCCTAGTG
>NW_026658770.1:0-3885 GCF_009828535.3 Hylobates moloch | reverse complement strand
TGTGTGTGTAGTGTTAGTGGTGCGTGTGTGTAGTGTGATGCATGTGTGCACAGGTGTGCTGTGGTGGAGATGTGAGTGTGTGGTGTGTATCTGGTGTGTGTGTTTGTCTGTGGGGTGGGGCAGGCTGGGTCCTAACAGGCTTCCTGGGAGAGAAGAGTGGAGTCTGAGAAGTGGGTGTGGCATCTCTGAGGAGGCGGGGTGGAGAAAGGGTGAGGGTGGCTGCGCACACATACAAACACACTACCACACCCATGGTTATGGGCTGAACTGTGCCCCACTCCACTTTTAAATGTTGAAGGCTTAACCCTGGTACCTCGGAATGTGACCTTATGTGGAAAGAGGACCTTATGTCGTTGCAGATGTGTTTACTTAAGATGATGTCATACTGGAGTAGGGTAGGCCCACTCCAAGGTGACAACACGCAGGGAGAACGCCCTGTGCAACTGTGGGCAGAGGCCGGGCTGATGGGTCTATAAGCCCAGGAAAGTCCGAGATTGCCAGCAAAACACCAGAAGCTGGGGAGAGGCATGGAGTGGGTTCTCAGACGGAACCCACCCTGCGACACCTACATCTCAGACTTCAGCCTCCGAAACTGTGAGACATAAAATTTCTGTGCTTTAACCCATCCAGTTTGTGGAACTTGTTACACAGCCATGGCAAACAAATGCACCTAATGTCTAAAAGTCCTTTGATTTACGACTCACAGTTATCCTTTGAAAATTCCCAGAATAAAATGCAAATTTCAAGACTCACAGGAGTCAAGATCCAAACCTTTTGTGTATTTTAAGCATCCACATTTCACTGTTTTTGTTAAAATAAGAAGAACCATTCCAGGTCCAACTGTCTTCTGCAGACCTTCTGTGTGGAGTCTTTTCCTGGAGTTGGAACAGCAGACTTGGGGATGGTGCTGTGGGTTTGTTTTGTTTATTGTTGAAATCCCAAGAAAGAACTTTCATTTGCAGCTGGTAAGTTCGTCTGAAGTCCCTTTATCCTCACCTGACCCAAGGCACATTCACCCGGACCCCAGACTTAAGCTGGCTAAAAGTCAGCTGGACTCTTAGCTACTTTGTTGTTCCAGGAAAATGTGTTTTGTTTTGTTTTTGGGTTGAGTTTCATTGACCCTTCTCTGCCTCCTCCCTGCTCTATTTCCTTTTGGAGGGAAAATTATTTCAGAGATTTGCTGGATTTACTCATGAAGACTCCACCAATAAATTCCTAACTCAAAAGATTAAAGACATTTATGTGCAACATACAAAAAGAAAAAATCTTGCTTACATCAGAGTCCTGCTGTTTATATAGCTTAATCAAACAGAGAATAATGTTTGACAGACAAGGGCTAACACAGACATTTCTTGTTTTCTAAAACAAGCCTCAATTACTCAAAAAATGTTGCCTGCTTGGTTGGCTTTAAATGTTTTGATCTCCCTCTGATTTATGGCAGGTGCATGTATAGAAATAGATCTCCCCTTAACCACCTGTAAGCAGGTGTATCCCTTTAAGCACAGTTGCTAGGACCTGGGATTCATTCATCAACTGCACCTACTTGGAACCAGAAGCATTCAGCACCTTTTTATCACTGTGACCCAGTCAGCAGGTCTATTTCATTATAAGTATTCAATTCTATATAACCACAGACAAAAGAAAAAAGGAAATTTAGGGAAAGATGACCAGGGTCTGAATTCAGAGAAAAAAAAGGAACAAATATTTATGAAATATCTATTTTTGGACCAAAACTGAGGGAGGCATGTTTCTTTCTTTCTTTTTTTGTTTCCGATGCTTGAAAAAATTAAGTGTGACTTTGAGCAAATTACTAAATCTCTTCCTAAAAAACATCATCTGTAAAAGTTAAACACATTAAATAAAAATAGTTACATAATGCCAACTTATATTTATAAAGTGACTGATTTTCTTCTGTCATATTTTTCATGATTTACATTTTACAATATTCTTTCAAGCCCTTCAACTCTATTGCTTAGAAGATACTTTGAATTTTGTTGAACAAATAAATAAATGCGTGACTAATTTTTTTTAAAAGGTGTGATGGTGAAGCATCATGGTAACTCTAGGAGATATAACTGAACACATACCCAGGCTTGGTATCTTCTCATGAAAGATAAAGATGGCTTTTTATTATTTTTCTATTTTCCTTATAATCACGAAACTATCTGTATTGTTTTTCATAAAATTTAAATGCTTTCTAAGCATGTAAACCTAAAATATAATAAAATATTATGTAGGTAAGTATTATGCAGTCTTTGGTTGAGATTTAAAGCAGCACAGCACTATAAAGATGTGTATTATCTGACGCAAAAGTAATTTCAGGATATTCTGTAGAAATCACAAGAGAAGGCGGGTGCCATCTTCTATTCAACATAGTCATTTTTAGCAATTTTCCAAATTAGTGTTGTAAGATTCACCAAAATCAGCAAGATTGCCTGCCTAAGGGAAGTAGCTTCTTAGCATTACCGAGTTGAGAAACTGAATGCCTCTTGGCGAAGTTGACCAACTCCAACAGCCACCGCTGACAATGCTGTGTTTTCAGGTTGTGATTATTAACGGCCTGGAATTTCCAAGTTTAAGCATGTCTTCTGCAGTTGGAGGCCTCTCAGGGCCTCTGCCCTTTGTCTGCATTAGACATAGAAAACCGTATCTAGGAAACTTTCTTTTACTCTAGGAAGCAACAGCAACAGGTCTTGGAGATGATAGATGTGTTGCAAGTTCTGGTCTTCCAATTTGAGAATCAGTAGGAGTGGTGGTTGTAATACATCCCACCCTAGTCTTCCTAGATGAGCAAACAGATGGAGTGCTCCTCCTCGCAGGGCCTGACAGTGCCATGGGTGGGGCATCTCACCAGCACATCCTCCCGTCCAACTGACCCACCCTGGGGGAAATTGAAAGATAGCATCCAAGCTGCAGATCCTGCCATGGATCAGTTCTGCACTATTCCTGCAGAGCAGGGCTGGGGGCTGTTTGACTTGCTTTCTGTCTGTTCCTTTGGGCAGCTCTCATTTGCATGTGAGTGTTAGAGAAATCTTGTATGAGGAGACAGATGTCCTCAGGGTGTCACATGTGCCCGCCCCTTTCTGATGCGAACACCTAATCTCAGAAGCCCCTTGCTTAAAAAAAGAAGGGGCTGCTTAGATGAATGTTTATTAAGACTAAGCTTTCACCCCACTCTGCAGACTTGGCTGAGCCGGTGCACAAGACTTCAGTCAAGGAACTAAGCTCTGAGCTTTACCGATAGGCTGGTATGGAAAACCTTTCTGGACTCCTTAAATATATCCTTCAAGGTTTTGACGTTTCTGTGATTGGAACTGACAAATAGATCTTGGTAGGCCAAAGGTTCCACCCTTCACTCTAAAGCTAAGTTGGATGAGTACTTGAATTTCAGAGTCCTCAAATTCTTTGGTCTTGAGCCTTTTTATGTTCTTAAAAATTACTGAAGTCCCCAGAGAGCTTTTATGTATGTGGGCAAAATCTATTTATATTTACCATGTTAGAAATCAAAATTGAGGAAATATAAAAATATGCATTTATTAATTAATCTTGAAATAATAATCAACCAGTTAAATGCTAACATGAATAACATGTTTTTAAATAAAAATAACTATTTTTCAAAACAAAAACAATTCTGGAGAAGAGCGACATTTTTTACATTTTTGCAGATCTCTTTAATGTCAGGCTTAAAAAGACAACCAGATTTTCATATCTGCTTCTGCGTTCATTTGTTTGTATTATATTATTGTGGTTGAAGTATAGGAAGAAAACCATACCGATTGTTGTTGAAAAAGGAAGAAGTTTTTAAATAGTGTTTTCAAATCAACTGTGGATATTCTTTTTGATGCCATACCAAACCCCAATAAGTGATAGTTTCTTTTTTTTTTT
>NW_026658769.1:0-3886 GCF_009828535.3 Hylobates moloch | reverse complement strand
CTGCTCAGGGGAGACACCCAGCAGACACTATGTCAGAGGCTGCTCAGAGGAGACACCCAGCAGACGCTCTGTCAGAGGCTGCACACAGGAGACACCCAGCAGACGCTATGTCAGAGGCTGCGCACAGGAGACACCCAGCAGACGCTCTGTCAGAGGCTGCGCACGGGAGACACCCAGCAGACGCTCTGTCAGAGGCTGCGCACGGGAGACACCCAGCAGACGCTATGTCAGAGGCTGCGCACGGGAGACACCCAGCAGACGCTATGTCAGAGGCTGCGCACAGGAGACACCCAGCAGACGCTATGTCAGAGGCTGCTCAGAAGAGACACTGAACAGACACTGTGTCCAGAGGCTGCTCAGAAGAGACACAGAGCGAACACTATGTCAGAAGCTGCTCAGTGGAGAAACGCAGCAGACACTGTATTGGAAGCTGCTCAGAGTAAGACACCCAGCAGACGCTATGTCAGAGGCTGCCCAGAGAAGACACGCAGCAGACGCTATGTCAGAGGCTGCTCAGGGGAGACACCCAGCGGACGCTATGTCAGAGGCTGCTCAGCTGCTCGGAGGAGACACCCAGCAGGAAAATTCTGGTTATTGACAAGATAAAATGGCCAACGTATATTTTTAGGATGCATTGAATGAAATCACCTTCCTTAGAAATGTTTGATAAAATATGCCATCTTTTATGGTGAGCAAAAGTAGTCAGACACAAATGCATACATATTGTGTGATTCTACTTACATGAAATTTGAACACTGGCAAAACCAATCTATAGTGACAAAAAGCAATTGGTGATTTTCTGGGGCTGAAAAATTACTGGGGAAGACTGACTGACCAGTGGCAAGAGGGAACTTCTAGAGTTACACCAATGTTCTACACCTTGGGTACACCAACACATACATTTGTCAAAACACACTGAACTTGATCTTTAAAATGTAGGCCTTTTATTGTATGTAAATTGTATACCTCTTAAGTTGATTTAAAAAGAGGCTGTCTTTACTTTAATTTAGACTTTGAAACCCTTCAGAAAGTCCTAAAAATTCTGTATAGTTAGTATTGAACACTAGGATACACACGGGCAACCAATCCTACACAGCTCAGCAGAGGACAAACAGGTCATCCTGCAACATGCAATCTAGATGATGAAGAAAGAGAACTCAAATGAGATACCTCAGAGACCTCTCTTTTCCAGTTCTGGCTTTGATTTTCATGAACTACAAAGTAAGGAAGATTCATAGTTAATACCATAGGCATAATGTAAAATATATTTAGTTTGTTGCATATTAATGTTTTACCATAACTATAATGTACATTTGGTTTGTCGATTATTAATGTTTAAGTTTCCTGTATGAAAAATGTATGCATATATAATTCTTGTTCTACATCTAGGTTCATTCATTCTATCTACTAATCCTTTTATTGCCTTTTAAAATCTGGTTAAGGAATTTACAAGGTGACTGTCTAGACCAGAGGAACTCAACTGACAATGGAAGTGATGATTCTGGCAGCTAAGCTAGGTAGATCTTACCCTTTACAGACTGGTGTTTCAAAAGGTCTTGCTCCTGTCGAGGGGTGAGTTACTTCACCTCTAGGACAAGCCCAAGGTATCCTAAACCAAACAGCACTAACAGGGCCCACCTATCTCCGGGCAGCAAAATGTTTTTGTTTGTTGGTGTTGCTATTTTTGTTTATAAATGTGTTGATTTTGTCTAATCTATAGACCATTCTTTTCTGAACATCAGGAACAAGGCATCTTTCAGATGTAGCAGAGTTCGGTGCAGAAGCACTGAGCTGACTAATAATTTGGAGACTTGGGTTCCAACACTGGTTCATCATTAGCCAGAGGCATTGCTCAGGCAAGTCAAGGGACCTCTTTAGATCTAATCTATAAACTAGGGGAAAAAGAATAAATGAAATATAAGAAAAGATTCCTTTAGCTATAAAAGTTTACGATTCTATATGTCAAAACCACCAGAAAATCTTAGACCTCACCTGGAACTTTAAAGACCAGACTTCCCTAGAAAGGGATTCAGGACCCTTTAGGACACATATAAACTCACAACAATGGACCTCACATGCCTGGAGGCTTAATTGACCCAGATTGTTGCAAATGACCAAGCTTCTTTCTCTTATAAAGCTGAATAGTATTTCATTGTATGTGTATAGGCCATGTTTTATTTATCCAATCACCTGCTGATGGTCACTTAAGTTGATACTGTAACTTGGCTATTGTGAATAGAGCTGCAATAAACATGAGAGTGCAGACATCTCTTTGGCGTAGATATGGGTTTTGTGTCAATACACAGAAGCAGGATTGCCAGGTCATATGGTAATTCTATTTTTAGTTTTTTGAGGAACCTCCATACTGTTTTCCATAAAAGTTGTACTAATTCACATTCCCACAAACAGAGTACAAAAGTTCTCTTTTCTCCACATTCTCACCAAAATTTTTTAATCCCTTCTCTTTTTTTTTTAAATAGCCATGTCGAGAGGTGGCAGGTGCTGTCTCATTGTGGTTTTAACTTGCATTTCCCTAATGACTAGTGATATTGAGTTTTTTCTTTTTACATATGTTTGTAGGCTATTTGTATATCTTCTCCTGAAAAATGTTTATTCAGGTCCTATGCCCATTTTTTAAATTAGTCTTATTTGTTTTCTAGAGTTGTTTGAGTTCTGTATGCATTTTGGATATTAGCTTCTTATCAGACATATGGCTTGCAAATATTTTCTCCTAATTTGTAGGTTGTTTCTGTTGTTGCCTTTTTATACAGAAGCTTTTATATTTCATGAAATCCCATTCATCTCTTTTTGCTTTTGCTGCCTGTGGTTGTGGAGTAAAATTGAAAACATAATTGCCCAAACCAATGTCATGTAGTTTTCTCCCTATGTTTTTTTCTAGTAGTTTTACAGTTTCAGATTTTATGCTTAAGTCTTCAACCCATTTTGAGTTAATTTTTTCACATGATACAAGAAAAGAGTTCAATTAAATTCTTCTATATATAGATATCCAATTTTCTCAAAAACATTTATTAAAGATATTATCCATTTTATATTGTGTATCCTTGGCACACTTATAGGTTATGGTCTTTTGTATTTATTTAGTTTTATAATTGATCCTTTGCAGAACCTGGAGAGGTGCTTGTGGTTTTGACTTGGCTGATTGCCTATTTAGAGTACAATTCAGTATGTTCTTCCAAACTCTGCTTCTGCTGCAAATTGTTAACTGAATCCAGAGGTTTATTTGACAAGACTATACCTGGTAGTGTGTTCTCCCATTAGGAATCACATACTATCTTGTTGACTCTCTATCTCTTTCATGTTGGCAGTCTTTAATGCTCAATGCCTAGTTAAGGGGTCAGCAAACTCCAGCCACTGGCCAAATTCTGACAATCATCTATTTTATTTGGTCTATGAATGCAGCCAGACTCATTTATTTAATAATTATCTATGGCTGCCTTATTGAAAATCAATTGGTCATACATGTGTTGGTTCCTTTCTTGGCTCTCTATCCTGATGCATTCATTGATGTGTCTATTTTATTTTCTTTGTTTGTTTTTTGATGTGTTTATTTTTATGGCAGTACTAAGCTGCTGTAGTAGTATAGTTTGAAATGAGGTAGTGTGATGTTTACAGTTTGTTCTTTTTGCTCATGATTGCCTTGGCTATTCAGGGTTTTTTGCAATTCCATGTGAATTTTAGTTTTCTTTTTATTTCTGTGAAAATGGCAATGAAATTTTGACAGGGATTGTATTGAATTTGCATATTGCTTTGGGTAGTATGTACATTTTAGCAATATTAATTCTTCCAACTCACAAGCATGGGATATCTTTTTACATCTCTTCACTTTTAGTCTATATGTGTTTTATATATATATATATATATATAT